>NC_134017.1:40897635-41200968 GCF_040712315.1 Castanea sativa | reverse complement strand
AGGAGTTATTTTAGAATATATTTTCTTGTCTGTCAAGTTTGATGGAGCCCTTAAATAGGCTCTGAAGTCTATAAACGTTTTTCATTATATTATTGAATAAAAATCAGAAAAGGTGAGGCTTTGTTCTCTTTTGGTTCTTCAAGAGCTGTGAACTTATCAAGGATTCTTCCTTATGGCGTTCAAACTTTATACCTTTGGTTTGTGATTCTTTATAATCATTGGGTCAAGGTCAACTTATACCTTTGGTTCGCGTTTCGATTATAAACGTTGGGTCAGGGTTTCTATCATAAATTTGAATTTTAGCTTTCCTAGGTAAATATTCCAATATTTTTGTTGGGTCTCAAAGCGTGTCGATTGAGGTTCGCATCACGAAGAAGAACTCCGTCTTCCATTTCCTATCTGAGGTGACTAAAGATCTTATCAGCCTATACTCTCTCCCCCTAGCTGTAAACTGATAGAATCCAAGGGATTGGTTAATCTCGGAGGGCTTATAACAGTAGAGGAACTCGTCCACAGTAAGAGGACGATCCCCCTCAAACACCTCCCTCCATAAAACTTGCATAGCGACTATTAGCCTCCATGCATTGGGGTTGAACTGACAAATACCTAAGTCTAACCTAGAAAGCAACTCCCTAGCAAAGGCATTGAGGGGCAACCTCAAACCCCCCAAGAGGTAAGCTTCATAAATGCCAACACCAAAATGGGGCTGACAACACCACTCATCACGCACAGGTACTCTAGGATTTAAACTTTCAGGGATTTAAACTTTCAGGGATTTGGTACCAAGACTTAAGGAGGCCTAAATTTCTCTCGTCTATCTTGGAGGCAACCCCAACAACACAACTGTAGACCACTTCTTCCTTGTCTTGAGCAGAAGACGAGGGGGCACTAGTACCAGCCCTAGACCTAGACTCAGTCCTCGTCCTAAGACTTTCCTGAAATTCCTCTAAGGGAATCCCAAGAACACCTGACATATACTCGTCTGTGGTGTTTCCCTCACTACTGCTATTGCTATCACCACTACTACTATCACTAGACCCACTAAAACTACTAGGGTTATGATACTCGTCTATAGCTTTGTCAACACTATTGCTAGACGAGGAAAGTTCTACAGACATTTTTTGAGAAAGCTTAAAACCCAAGGACGAGGATGTAGAAAATACCTGAGTCTAGACGAAGGGGAACTACGGACGCAGGAAACTTCTAGACGAGGCGCTAAGACAAGGATGTCAAAACAGAAAATTTGAAAAAGTGCAGAGGGTATGAGAGGAAATCCACTATTTATAGGCGTTGAAAAATGGTGTCTCGAATTACGTGACCAATCAAGACACACCACCTGGCGTTTCCCTCGAGAAATTAAATTGACATGACAAATTGCCAATGAAGCTACGACATGTGGCACACATACAGCTAACATAAAGATACGCGTCCAAAAATGACATCGTTTTACATGCTTCCTACACGACCCATAGACAAGGGGGCAACTGATGGGGATAAACTCCAATAATCATCCATGGGGGTCATCCAGGGCAAGACCAAACAATCAAAGGCTATCAGGATCTCATCCAAGAAGCTCGTCCATGGAGGGAGATGTTCGGATGAGGTTTCGTGTGGTCAGGTTTCACAAGAACCTCGCCATGTCGGCTAGGGTCGTCGTGAAACTCGTCTATGGAAAGAGTTGTCCATAAAGGAAGAACCCCCCTAGGACGCGAGGTACGCCCGACTAGATAACCTCAGGACGAGGATCTCTGGACGAACCCTGGACACTTAGGAAAATTCCTGAGCGTGTAGTATAACTCCTTATTACACGCATAACTTCCAACAACAGTTAGGCGAGAAATATGTAACTCTCAAGCAGTTGTGGAAGTTATCTCTGAACCCGCACACCTCCTCAAATCCAGGGGAGGTTACAAGTTTGATAACTGTTCTTAGGACACTATATAAACGTTCATTTAGACAAAACAAAGGTACGTTTTTACTTCTCCCAAAAAAGTTGGAACTCCAAAAATATAGAGAGAAAACTAACTTTGCCATCGGAGGGTTCTTGGCTAACGACCCCGGTCACCTTTGATTTCTTTTCTTTCTTTTTCAGACCATCGAGAGAGCAAGTAGTCTGTTCAAGTCCGAAACATCCAGCCTACTGATTTTCTTCGCATCATCAGTTGGCGCCGTCTGTGGGAATCTGTTTTTTTCGTTCGATTATCTGTTCTGTTTTCAACGATCAATCTTTCCCAGGCAAAAGGCTGAATGGTTCGAACAAGATCAAGGGCTACCAGCCCAGGCCACCAAGAGAGTAGGGATGCTTCTAGTAATCCCCTACGCGATCGCCAGTCGACGCCTGTCATGCAACCGCCTTCTGTTCAACATATACAATCCATGGCTGCCGCTATGGCATAATTGACCCATCAGAATCAAGAGTTGACTAGGGAGATCAACCTAAAGAGGCAGCGCCACGATGGGCACACGGAAGGACGAGCCCATAGTAAGGAAGGTGGAGGAGAAAATGTTGAGTCCGAAAATCAGACAAGGGGTACTGCTTCAAGAAGAGTGCCACACTTGGAAAGGGAGATGGACCAGATGAGAAAAGTTATGAATAAGATGAGGGAGAACATGAGGCGGGCGAACCCAGTGGATGATTTAGTTCACCGAACGGACTCCCGTTTTATGGCTTCCATCAACAGTCACCCTCTACCTCCGAAATTCAAAATGCCTTCCTTGGATTCGTATGATGCGAGGTACGCCCGGCTGGATATCTTCAGGACGAGGATCCCTGGACGAACCCTAGACACTTAGGAAAATTCCTAAGCGTGTAGTACAACTTCTTATTACACGCATAACTTCCAACAACAGTTAGGTGTGAAATATGTAACTTCCAAGCAGTTGTGGAAGTTATCTCTGAACCCTCACACCTCCTCAAATCCAGGGGAGGTTACAAGTTTGATAACTGTTCTTAGGACATTATATAAACGTTCATTCAGACAAAACAAAGGTACGTTTTGACTTCTACCAAAAAAGTTGGAACTCCAAAAATATAGAGAGAAAACTAACTTTGCCATCAGAGGGTTCTTGGCCGGCGACCCCGGTCACCTTTGATTTCTTTTCTTTCTTTTTCAGACCATCGAGAGAGCAAGTAATCCGTTCAAGTCTGAAGCATCCAGCCTACTGATTTTCTTCGCATCATCATATATAATCGTATTAAATGTTTTTGCACTTTTTTATGACTTTAAAAATCGGGATGCTTGGGCATCATATGGTCTGCCAAGATCAAGAGATGTTGAACCTATCTAAGTTACTTTTGGTGCTGATCATAAGGAGTTAGAACTTAGAAGCCAAACAGGTGGAGTTGGACTGTTGGAGAGACTTATGCAGACTGATACATCGAATGATCACGAAAATGCCATCAATCACTTGAAGGAGGAGTGGAGGACATCAATAAGATTTTTATATAAGAAATGGTTGGAAGCATGGGACAAGAATACTAAATTCTTTCCTAACAAAGCCATTCACATAAAGACAAAGAACACCATCATTTGTGGAAGATGGATAATGGCATGCTGGGGATAATGTAGTCGCTAAGATAGCCATTGGGTTAGAAAATGTGTCTTTTAGCAACTCAAGTTGCACAAAAAAAAAAATTCCTGAAAATCTCAGTGGTCAAAATGGGGTGATGACATTTAAAGCTTTTTTTTTTTTGGGGTACAAAACACAGAGGAACTCTTTTATATATATTTATATATATATATATACACACACGTGTGTGTTTGTCTTTTTGTCAAAATGCTTACCCCATCAAAAGATTATTTCCCAATGGTATGGGGGATCTCTCTTTTTTTTTTTTTTTTTTTATTTAATTTATTTGAAGCAAAGGGCCCTGGCCCTGGGATTGGTGAATGACTCCGCCAATTAGAAATGAAAATTAGGATTTTTTGTGTTGTACACGCGTGGGAGGGGCGTACGCTACTTCAAACATTATTTAGATACATTATTTAACGATATTTTTTTTTTTTTTGAGAAGGCATTATTTAACGAATTTATTACTACATATGGTTTTATGCAATATATATATATATATATATATATATATATATATATATATATATATATATTTTGCTGAGGTTCTATACATTATTTAGATAACTTGATTTTAAATTTATATCATTTAGGCTTAGTTTTCTTATAAATAAAATGATATTAGTACCCATAACTAAAATAAAAATAAAAATATTATTGAAATTTTTAAATAAAGTAAATAATGAGCTATATAAAGTCATTAAAATGTATTTATTTATTTATTTTTAAAATAAAAAATATCTTAAGAAAGCTAAAAATGGACTAAAACTAGGGGTGTGCATGGGTTGGGTTAAAGAGATTTTTTGACCAAACCCACCATAGTGGGTTAAAAAAAATTCAACCCAACCCACCACATAAGTCCAACCCAACCCATATGGGTTGGGTTGAACCCATGGGTTGGGTTCAAAAGGGAGTAAAGTGGGAGAGGGGAGTACGAGGCGGCACATTAAGAGAAAATGTTCTAGGGTTTGTGTGAACAATTTTACTTTTATATAAGATATGAAGAGTTGGTTATTTAAAAAGAAAATTATTAATTATATAATATATTTTAAATATATGGGTTGGTGGGTTAGGTCGGGTTTGGCGAGTTTGAAATTTTATGACTCGAACCCAACCTAACCCGCTATAAAAAAACAAAAAAATTGTTTAACCCAACGCAACCCACCAAGTTCTAAAAACCGATCCAACTCAGTGAATTGGGTTGAGTTTGGCGGGTTGGCTACACACCTCTAACTAAAACTATAAAGGACTAATAATATAAGATAGGGGAAGTAATATTCTTTCATGCAACATTCCCTAACAAACATTTGTTCTCTGTTCTTGAATATATATAATTGTATTTATTTTGATTGAGTAGTTAATATGAGTTATAAATAATGTAATATTTTATTATCATTTAAAGTCATATAAGGAAAAAAAAAATATATATATATAAATATAATTAAGGCAAATGAAAAAAAATTTCTTGATTTGAATTAACCTGAGAACAATCCTTCAATTTTGAATGAAAAGAGAATATAAAAAATCATACATTTTGGAAATAATCATGGAAGTTTTGAAATAAATGGAAAAATAATCTCCTTTCATTTAGTGATTGATTAGATAATAAAAAATAGAGGATCTTGAAAACTATTCGAAATTTCATGTTTCACTACAAGGCTATGCTTATGTTTGTTGATGCTCATTTTGGAAAAGCCCAACAGCAAGAAGAAGCCCAACTATATGGGCAAGAAGAGAATTAGTAGATTGAGAGAAAAAAACTCAGCAAGCTCGAATAGCAGGAATGATGGGTCATAGGCCCATAAAGCAAATAAATGGGCATTGGGAAAAGCAAATGAGCTTAAAGGAGCCCAAAGGAAGAAGCAGTAAACCCATGGGCATTATGTGATGTAGAAAAGTGAGAATGGGCCATAGCAGGCCTGAAGTAATGAAGTAATGAAGTGAGAAAGTAAGGGATTAATGGAAAGCCCATGAACTCCAAGGATGAAGGACATAGTAATTGGGCAAGGGAAGCCCAAAAGAGTTAGTAAAAACCCATGGGAATGTAGAGTTGGAAATGGGCCAAGGATGCCCAAGGGAAGAAAATGGGTTGAGGATGCCCAAGGAGGAAGAAATAGGCCAAAGGAGCTCACAAGCAACGTAATGGGTCAAGAAAGCCCAAAGTAACATGAGTACAAACCCAAGGACAATATTGAGACATTGTAACTAATTGAGGGGAAGAGTATACACTAAGGTTCGAAAGAGGCTCGACAAGCATGGATCAAATAGCACCGCAGTAGGAATAATAGAATGGCATGGCAGAATTACTAGCAATCCAACGGAAGGAACAAATAGTGGACTAAAAGTGAGAAAAGCCCACAATCAAGCAAGGCCCAGCCCTTGGGGAAAGCAAGCCATAAAGAATGGAGGATCAGAAAATAGTTCACGCCACAAGAGGTCAAGAATGAGCGGCAGAATGCATAGGCTAGCCTCTAGTCCACGACAAATGCATGAGCAGTAGACAAGCTTTAGACATACACGGAAGTGGAGCACGTATAAGGCCCAGACATCACCAACCTATACCTAGCCAATACAAGAGTGGTGGGTCATGGGTCAGAGGTAAGAGAGGGTATGGTTTGGTAATGGGGAGAAGGGAATGCCTATTCTAGGGTTCCCACTCAAAATTTTTTGAGGAAAATGTCCTACTGGGATGACATACCACTCAAAAAAGGAAATGAAGATTTGGAACCACTAGGTGCATGCCATGAGGGATAGTAAGAGAGAATACCCACACTGTGGTGGATAAAAATGCCACAATGAACAAGCAAACAAAACAATTTTCTTTGTCTGGTAATGGGGAATGGCATGGCCAGCATAGGTAAGTGGTGGTGGCTGAGTAGCTGACAAACCAATGGGTGGTCAGAGAGGACGCCTACATCTTGACAAAAGTAGTTAAAGGGTAAAATGGTAAAAACCAGTCACGGTAGGCAGTATCTAAAGGGCTCTCACCGTGCACAGTGGAATCATTGCAACAGTAGCAACCACTAAGAGAGAATCACAGCACTACCATTACCATAACACTACAAGAGTAAGCACTAAGAAAGAAAGAAAAGGAGTGGGAGAGAATCAAAGTAACAAAACAAATCAGGAGAAGAAATAGAGAGTGTAGAATGGCAGGCATGCACTAATAGGCTAATTCCTTCTCTTCCTCTAAAAGCCTACCCTCTGTTGAGGACAAATGATTCGTTTGGGCATAAGCCATTTAGGCTCGTTCCCTCAAAATGGATATCTACAGTAGGATCCTTCTACGAGGTTTCCCACATTGAGGGAGTGGTTCCCTTCTTGGTTTTAGTCCTCGTAACACAACTGAACACGATAGACTAACCTTTTCCTTTTGGTTTTATTATTTATCGTAATAATTTCCTTTCTTGCTTTTACAATTTCACTTATAGCGTGTTTCTTATTGCTACATCGTTCTTTTTTTCTAAGGATTCCTTATTTATTTTATCTAACAAGAAGCGTATTGTCTTTATTATTTTCATACTGTATTTGTCTGCCATAACTTTTTAGTAATAGTTTCGCCTACCATGGGCATGTGACCAAAGTTTCAGTAAAAAGGGCATAGTTTGTGCACAAGCTGGCCCAAGGTGGGTTGCAATTGGACTAGTCCCAACTCTCCTATCTAGAACACTTGGGCCTCGGTACAACAGGAGGCAGTCCAGCCCAAGATCACAAAAGGCCCACCGCAATGTTGTACACGCAAATCCCATTTGTGGGGTCCTGGAGGATGCCACGTTAGGCTTCAACAATGCTGATTTCTATTACAAGTCGCTAATCTGTGCAATGCACGGGAAAACTATTAAAAGTGAGATCTGAAAAAAATTATTTGCAAAATTATGGTATTAAAATGTGATGCCTACTGATTTCATACTTTATTAGAATGTATTAAAATTCATGTAATATAAGTACCCTCTAAAAAAATACTTAATAAACACTTTTCCTTTTTTTTTTTTTGAGCGATTGATTGCAGTGCTTTCCTTTTTTATTTTTTTTCCCCTAAAAGGGAGAACATATGTTGTAGCAAATTTTTTTATATAGGTGTATTGCAAATAATATACATATATTGCATTGCATATGATATTAAATAGTTACATCAAGGATAGGTTGTGGTTGGACAAAAAATGAAGATTTTCTGCACTATTTTGTCACATTGGAAAATTTCAGGGTCTGAAAGCAACTGAAACTAATAATTAATTCAATTTCTCAATGAATCTTTTTGACTGTCAAATGTATATTACGCTCTATATAATAAAACTTTGAACTAAAGTCGAACAACATAAATTCATTTTTCATGTTAAGCTTTACCAAGAGCAACCAAATGCAGTAATTCCCTCAATACTGCAAGCTATTTTAGCTGTTAAAAATTTGGGCGGCAGAATGCACATGTAAGCCTCTAGTCCACGGCAAACGCATGAGCAGCAGACAAGTTTTGGATATAGATAGAAGTGGAGCACGCATAAAGCCCAGACACCACCAACCTATACCCAACCAATACAGGAGTGGTGGGTCATGGGTCAAAGGTAAGAGAGGGTATGGTCTGGCGGTAAGGAGAAGGGAAGGCCTATTCTAGGGTTCTCGCTCAAACTCCTTTGGGGGAAATGTCCTGCTAGGATGACATACTACCCAAAAGATGGAGGGTGAGTTGGAACCACTAGGTGCATGTCGGGAGAGAGAGAGAGAGAGAGAGAGAGAGAGTGCCCACCTTGTTGCGGATAGGAATGCCATGGTGAACAAGCAAATAAAGTAGAATTCTTTGTCTGGTAATGGAGTGTGGCACGACCAGCAGAGGTAAGTGGTGGTGGCCGGGTAGCTAACAAGCCAGTAAGTGGACTAGAAGTACACCCATGCCCAAACAAAAGTAGTTAAATGGTAAAATAGTAAAAACTAGTCATGGCGGGCAATTTATAAAGGGCTCTCGTTGTGCACAGTATCTTCATCACCACAAGGGTAGCAACCACTAAGAAAGAATCACAACACCACCATCACCATAACACTACATGAGTGAGCACTAAAAAAGAAAGAAAAGGAGTGGGAGAGAATCAAAGTAACAAAACGGGAAAGGAAAAAAGAGTGGATTAGGAAGAGAAGTAGAGAGGGTAGAATAGCAAGCATGCACCAATGGGCTAATCCCTTCTCTCCCTCTCAAAGCCTACCCTTTGTTAAGGATAAAGGATTCGTTTGAGGATAAGCCATTAAGGCCCGTTCTCTCAAAGTGGGTAATTTCTAACAACAGGATCCTCCTGCGAAGTTACCCACGTTGAGGAAGTGGTTCCCTCCTTGGACTTAGTTCCGTAACACAATTGAACGTGGCAAACTAATCTCTTTCTTTTGCTTTTATTATTTATCATAATTATCTCATTTCTTGTATTTGTAATCTCATCCATAACGTGTTTCTTATTGCCATATCATTCTTTTCTTAAGGATTCTTTATATATTTCATCTAACGGGAAGTACAGTGTCTTTATTATTGTCATCCTGCACCTGTTTGCCATAGCTCTTTTGTAATAGTTTCACCTGCCATAGGCATGTGACCAAAATTTTAGCAAAAGGGGCATAGTTTGTGCACAAGCCAGCCCAAGCTGGGTTGCAATTGGACCGGTTACAACTCTCTTATCCAAAACACTCGAGCCTCAGTATAGCAGGAGGCAGTCCAGCCCAAAATAACGAAAAGGCCTACCACACTACTGTAACAGCCTAGAATTATCTCGTTCTTATGCTTAAATTGAAGTCCCGGGTGTCTAGTTTCTGGAAAAATTAACCTCATTAACAGATTCAAAATATTCTAAGAGATATCAATGAAATGGTCAGTAGAGGTAATTTGTTAGAAAATAATTTCAGCACAATTAACATTAATAGGTCATAAATTAATTTCCAATTAACATTAATAGGCTCCAATCACTCCCATTTTAGACTTAATTGTTCCAAATTTACCCTGATTAAAAAGATAATTGCACAAATTACTCATTGAATAATTAATGTTTGATTATCTAATTAATGAAGTGTGTGCAACCTTACCATAAAAATGTAGTCTTAGCCAATCAAATTATGACACGTCACTAATCTTAATAATTATAATTATAACCAATTGGAATCAATTCCTCATAATCACATATAGTCGGACTCAATTTGTGATAGCACATCTCGGCTATTAAAATTTGATTTGATGATAACTTTTAATCTGATGGTCCGATTAGGGCTTATGACTAGTCGATTTGAACGTTACAATATCAATGTCATTTTGATGAAATGAAATTAAAGATCTAATGGCCACAATTAAGATGCCTATTTCCAAGGTAAAATTATCCTTTTACCCTTCATATGAGGTTAAATGCGGGTTGCAAAATGGAGTGTCAGCATATATATATGTGTGTGTGTGTGTGTGTGTGTGTGTGTGTGTGTGTGTGTGTGTATATCATTATTACAATAGCAATGGAGGTAGAGCATGTCATTAAAGAAGACAAACAATAATAATAGTCAAAGTGGATAGATGATAATCACAAACCATGTAGGAGGAACTCATACACAGAGAAGGGAGAAAATTGGAGGCAGGGGAACTTGCATGTAGAGGGAGGCATGGAGGAACTTGTGTGTGCGAAAAAGGAGATGGGACTACGTGAAGAAAAAGAGAGGGAGTTTGATGAGTTTGTGTTACTATGTTTGCATTTGAGAGAGGGAGAGAGTTTTTTTTTTTAATCGGATTTTAGTTTTGGGGGAGAAAGGGATTTTATTTTATTCAAATTATTGATGTGGAAAATTATGAGAGCTTGAAATCCTACGTGTCAAGCTCTTAAGAAGTCAAAAAAAAAGTGAGAGGTTTCGGTTTTATAGTGTATATAGATTAGAAGTAATATTAAAAAAATGGTAAATTGCAAAATACATATATGAATTTTTGAGTTGTTTGAATTTCACACCCTTAAGTTTACGCTTTATATCCATCAGTAAAAACAGCCCCTCCATTAGTAGACTTGCTTATGTGGTCGTCAAGTGACATATTGGTGTCTGACGTATAATATATATATTTTTTTCCATGTAGGCAACTCCACTAACATAGGACAATTTCAAGGTGTAAAATCCAATTTTCAAATTTCAAAATATGAAATCCAAGCAACTCCCTAAACTTTAGATGTGTACTTTGAAATTTACTCATATTTTGATTTATGACTTTGCCTTTGTATGTGGACTCTAATTTATCAACAAGCCTACATGTAGTATAGATATTTTGCATTCTTCGATTTAATGACTCACCTTATGGGAAAAATAAAAAATTCAAGTTGCATTGATCTACGTTTTTATGATGCATCATTCCTTCTTACTCTTCTTTCTCTTTTTTTTTTTAAAGGAATATTTTGACAAATCAACTATTAAATTACATCGTTTTGTTATCTAATCCATAAATTTATGTTTTTATATAATTTTAAATTTTTTAAAAATTACTTGAGATTGAAATTTTTATGATGAAATAGTTATTGATTTCCAATAATTTTTTGCAACATTGCACATGTCAATAATTTTTTATTTTGACAAATCCACCATAGAATTACACTATCCTTATACCCTTTATGCATGCAAAATTTCAATACTATCAAATATCAATAATTATCTCATGTGTAAAACTTTTAAATTTCAATTTTTTTTTTTGTATTTTAAAGGGTAAATTGCAAAGTATACTCCTAGAGTTTGAGGTTGCTTGGATTTTAAAAAATTGGATTTTACACCTTAAAGTTTACCTCTGATAGCAAAAGTAGTCTTACCGTTAGTAGACTTGCTTACGTAGCCGTCAAGTGACATGCTAATATCTGATGTGTAATGTTTTTACCATGTAGGTAGGTCTACTTGTAGAGGGGTTGCTTTTGCTAACAGAGACAAAATTCAAGGTGTAAAATCTAACAACCCCAAACTTAAAATGTGTATTTTATAATTTACCCTAAAGAATTAAGTTTCAAGATTTTAATTACAACTTGAGTGTATTTATATAATACTGCACCCACTTTCTTTTGTGAGATGGAAGTATAATTCTGCACTCACATTTCACGAGCCATGGCAATTAGTCATAAATGATTCATAAACAATTTATACACGCTAGTAACCTTGTACGGTTATACCCCCTAAGCTCTATTTACACATGCAATAAGTATGCACATACAACATTTTTAAGCTCTATATAGACAAAGAATAAATCTATCTATACAACATATTCTCACAACTGATGGTATGATTTGTTATAGGCAGAGTATAATAACAATGGTAGTAACGATGAACTCAAGTAAAAATGATGTTGTTCCAATTGTAATAAACAATATCAATAGTTGTGAAAGTTTTTATGTCCTTAACATTAATCTCACAGAAAATGTGAAAATCGTATTTACAATTAATTTCAAATTCATCTTAACAATTATAAGGTACTAATATGTAACCAATGCTTATGCACGAGAATGATGAATTGTAGTGGTGCTATTGATATTAATTTGGGTTATTAAACATATAGGGCATAATTTGACTAATATGCATTTGTGTGTACTAAAATAGTTTTTTATTGCAATTTTCATGATATTCCAAGTTTTTCATTACATTTTTATTAAGTATATTATTTTGAAAATCAATATCGGATCTACATATGCAATATCAATTCACAATTATTATTTGTGAAATTCTATTAAATACAACACAAAATAAAATAATAAATTGGTCAAATAATATCTTTTAAATTGAATGGGGATAGGTGTATGAGATCGTTTAGCTCAATTACAATTTGTTACGTTCAATATCTTCGTATACAAATATCTGAATAAAAGCTGTATTAAAAATATGCTCATTAGTTCAGAGAAAAAATAATAACAAAAATCTAAAAAATTTAATTTGTATGGAAAGCTAACAAAAGCAAAATCCAATTATGATTTTAATTGAACTTTCTCTAAACTATGGTTTAATATATATACCGTACATAGTCATGGTATATTACATAAATTACTTATAAATTTGAATTATTTTTAGTTATATAATTAGGTATGTTACGATTAATTTATATTGGACTCCTTGTTTTCTACACTAAATTAACTCATTTGACACAAGAAATAAAAAAATTAGATTAGATGGGATACGTGGCACAAGATTAAACTCTAATGGAAATCCAATTTTTACACTAAACTAGCTTGTAGCCCCATGCATATGCATGGATATACTTAAAAGATACATATTAAGATGTATAGTATAATAATCTTACATATATAATTTAAATATTATTGATATTCATTCTTATATTTTTTAACTCTTTAAAAAGTCTTGTAAAAATATTATTAGGTAGAAAATGTAAATTGTTCATTTTTAAAATATTTTTATGTTCACTAATTCTACACTCTTTAGTTTTTGTACACAATAACTCACTTGAATAGATATTTATGATATGGTCCCACATTTGATTCCAAAATTAAGAAATAAAACTATTTCTAAAAATAAATAATTTAGGACACATGACATAAAATTAGACTTCAATTGTAGAATCTAATTGGATTTTCTCTAACCTTTACCTATTAATATATATACTGTGGGGGGTAAAAATGTTCGAACAAACGTTTGGGCTTTGGGCCTGATTGGTTAATACAAGTCTGTTTGGTCAGGGTCCATAGGCCCACAGGTCAGTCTGCACTATAGTGGTCCGAGGAGTTGTTCGAGGAGGAGTATATCCTTGGACAGGCCCAGCAATGGCCGTGGGACTTGCTAGATGAATTAGAGGCAGAATTCTAGAAGAACTGATGGGTAAAAGTGTGATCCAAGGGTGGCGTTTTTAGGTCTAGGTTTATTATTTTAAAGTCACCCATTTTTCTCTTTGACATCTTCTATACCCATTTCTCTCCATTTGTGTTTGTAATTGAATTTTTCTTTGATTTGTGCCATTTTTCTGACAATGTTTTTTTTTTTTCCTAATGGTTTTGCAAATAAGTATGCTGCCGTTCTAAACCTAAATCTTGTCAACCAGCCAAACCTAAACAAAATACTTAAAGCCGAGGTCTTCGTTCAAAGTGACGGTCAGTTAAGAGTAGCCCACCTCATCCTTGGCTACAACCCCCTTTTGTTTAGTTTCCAGGCACTGAAGTGTGTGATCAAGGCCAAAGACAAGCGCTTACACCTCATAAACGTTGCTGCTCCGGGTTTCCTCAATCCCAGCCCTGCTCCAGAAGTTGTTCTAGAAGTAACCATGTCGCTCCAGTATATAGCCGAGGAGGCCACCGCATCCCAACATACAATTAAGGAAGAGGACGAGGAAGCGATAGTTGAGGTCTCAAACTCTGAAGATGACTTTGAAGTTTTCAACCAACCTTCTTCCCCAGAAATTCTAGCTGGTGACCTCAGCCACCTTCCCCAGCGCAACTAAGTCACGCTCAGGAAGATCCCACCATCTCAAAAGCTATGGTGCTGCAACACAAAACCCGGTCAAGCCTTTGGGACTTGATGGAGTCCCAAGTAGGAAGCAACGTGGCAAAAAAGGTTGCCCAGACCAAACCTCCCACCCCTCCATCCACCCAAGCTCAGCAACCTAAACCTGATGACCTTGAAAGAAAGAGGGATTAGAGAGGTAAAAAGGTGGTGGGAGGAAAAAGCCACTCCTCCAAAGAGGCCAAGCCCTAAAAGGGGGCTAAACAAGCTATAGTAAAGCAGACGGTTGTGGATAAGAGAAGCGGTTTCCAAGTCGAGATTCTGCCTAGACCCCTACCGTGGTGCTAGATGGGGCTCCCTTACCCACCGACGCCTCTATTAGGGAGTTCCAGGAAGGAAGGGCTGGCTACGTGGCCAATGCGATGGAACAGGCTCTACTACTGCCTAGGGACATGGCCGATCTAAGGTCACTGAGAAAGCATGAGGTATTCCTCAGCTTGAAGAGGGACCTCGCCCTAGTAAGTCCACTAATTGTCTTTTTTTTTTAAGAACTATATTTGCTCTCTCTAACATTTGCACTTTTTCTTCCATGAGAGGTTGTTCAAGTTGCACACAGGGCCAAGGAAATAGTGACCAATACCCACAAATGAAAGATGATGAGGCCAGGCGTATAGCTGCTGTGGACGCCTTCAAGGTGGTAGAGAAAATGATCCAAGAGCTAAACTCCCAACTCACTGAGGCTGACAAAGCTAGGAAGAGCGCTAAAGCTGCTTTGTAAGGGGCAGAAAACCAAGCAGAGACTCAACTCAAACAGCTCCGTCAGGCCGAGGAGGAGTTGGCTCCCTCTAAGGAAAATATAAAGGCCTTGAAAAAGAAGCTATAGGAGGCCAAGAAATCTGTGGACAAAGCTAAGTAGGACAGCTATGAGGTGGGAGTGGCAGAGACTGAAGAGGCCCTCAGGGCTAAGGTCTTGGAGGTGTATAGACACTACTGCCTCCAAGTGTGGAATGAGGTCCTCAACCAAGCTGGGATTAAGGCCTCCTTTGCCTTTAGGAAGGAAGAGAATGTGTACTACCCCCTTCCCATTCGCGCCTTAAGCTCATCGGGTTCCAAGGTTGACACTACCTCAAAGGAGGCAAATGTTGGCAAGGACAACCAGACCAAGGCCTCTCTTGCTTCTGACAACCCTTCCAGAGAGGTAGGGCAGCCTAGAGTTGCTGAAGAGGAAGCAGACATAACCAAGGGAGTGGCCCCTGATGCCACCCAGCCTCCAACTGCCCCTAAGGATCCCTCCAAGGAGATCGTCTTGGCAACTCTTCCTATGCCTGCCAAGGAGGACCTCAAGGGTAAAGGTCCAGCATCCTTAACAACAGCCCCTGCCCAGCCTGCCAAGTCCCCAGCGAAAGACAAGCTTGTACTTAAGATCAAATAGTTCTTAGAATAGTTTTTTTTTTTTACTATTGTCTTTGTTTCCAAAATTTGTAATCAATTTGCCTTCCTCTTAAGGCTTAGTTTAATGACAATTATGAGCTTTACTTTTACTCTTGTGATATTTATACAAGTCCTAACATAGCTTCCGCTTTACTTCATATTTAATCAATATACAAACGAAATATAACTTAATTTAGTTATCTGCATAAGTGATAATGTAATTGCCACATCCTATACAATCAACAACAGATTTGGCAGAACCATCTAAGTTTATAATCTCAACAAAATATACCATTAACTTCAAAAACATACTTTAAGCATAATAAACTTAATGGACCCTACATATCACTGGGCTTCTTACTGATCTCAGAGAATGGTGGAGTACCCATTCATCCATGGTACCACATAGCAATAGATTCAAAGAATTTTAAATGACAATTAGCTTATAAACTGATTGTAGACATACTTGCAAATGCTTTAAGTGATGCTCAAGCATTCCCCTTCTCTCAAATTACCTCAATGGGGATTTTGATTATACACCATAGCTAGGCTGATTACTAATCTTTCCAAGGCATATGATTAAAGGAACCTGACATGGCCGAGGCCCTGTTTAGTATTCTCACAATCACAGAGATGTTAGTTTACTTAGGGCAGGTGGTTTGAGGAACAAGACATAGCCAAGGTTCTAATTAACACTTAGTTAAACGTTTGGTAGTGCTAATTTACCCAAGGTAGATGGTTCGAGGGACCAGGTATAACCAAGGTTCTGTTTAACACTTAGTTAAATGTTTGGTAGTGCTAATTTACCCAAGGTAGGTGGTCTGAGGAATCAGACATAACCAAGGTTCTATTTAACACTTAGAAAAATAATAAGAAGTATTAATTTACCCATGGTATGTGGTCCGAGGAGCTAGGCATGACCAAGATTCTGTTTAATACTTAAACAAATAAGAAAAGTATTAATTTACCCAAGGTATATGGTTCGAGGGACCAAATATAACCAAGGTTTTGTTTAATACTTAAACAAGTAACAAGAAGTATTAATTTACCCAAAGCATGTGGTCCGAGGAGTCAAATATGACCAATGTTTTGTTTAATGCCTAGTTAAATGTTTGGTAATGCTAATTTACCCAAGGTATGTAGGAAATATGCACCCACATCAGCCATTGAGGTAATACAGTATGGTCCTTCCCAAATGGGCCCTAACTTTCCCCATATTGGGTTCTTTGCAGTACCTAAAACCTTTCGCAATACCAAGGCCCCAAGAGCTAATGGCTTTAACTTCACATTTGAGTCATACCCCTGCTTGAGCTTCTGCTGATAATACGCCAACTGAACCATGGCATTTTCTCTTCGCTCTTCAATTAAATCCAAGCTCATCTCTAACAACCCATCATTGCTGTCCTAAGTAAACAAGCTTGTCCTCAGCGTTAGGAATCCAATTTCTAGAGAATTACATCCTCGGCCCCATTAGTTAATGGAAAGGGGGTTTCCCTTTCTCGCATAGTCATAGACAACAGGGAGTCTAGAGGCCGAGGTACTCTACTACAAGTTACAAATCGAGAACCAAAGGCCCTTGTAAGCTCCTTGAAGGAGGCAATAGAGCCTTCCTCCAGACCATCGAACCATCTCATCGCGACGGGTCTTAAACTGGATGGGAACACCTTGCACATTAAGGTTTCGTTCTTTGAATGAACAACCATCATTTGGTTGAAGTGGCTCACATGCTCCACAAGGTCTGTTCTACCATTATACATGGTGAACATGGGCTAAGTAAACCGCCGAGGAAGCTTTCCTCTCTCAATCTTTCTAGTAAAAGGTGACTTGGAAATCTGATTCAAAGCCCTGCTCAAAGCGTCGTTGCCCAAGCCCTTGTGAAATGGACTCTTCCCTTTGCACCTATAATAGCGATCCTCGTCACACGAAAAAGACTCACTAGGGGGAGTCCTTGACCTAGGCCAATAGTTGTTGTCACTATCACTGTCAAAAGAATGGTCAAAACTAGAGGGAGTCCCCCTACGTCGCTCGCGGCATAACCTCCGCAACCGGTCAATCTCCAGCTGCATGCTTCTAGTACTTTCCTCATGGGAGATGTGACTCCCACTACGAGATTGGCTCCTACTAATGTGTGTGGTGAGCACACTAACCTCCCGGTCCCTTTTCCGCTCAAGATTAACAAAATGATCTTAACGTTGGGACCCAATAGACTCCTCTTGCTATGGCCCCAAGCCTACCATAATTGAACTTTGATCTCACCAAAGCTCAAGTATTCCCTATAGACGATGCCAATTGTAAGGATGCAATTTGGTTCCTAAGCCCAAAAGGTAAAAGGATCTAGGCCCAAAGAACTAAATACAATGAATTTGTAGAGAGTGGGCTAGAAAACTAGGCTTTAATGAGTTAGATAACAATTATAGTGGATCCAGAAAACAAGAATAAACTGGTTTTACCCAAAGAAAATCGTCCTCGGCAAAGTCTAAGGAGATCAATTCTTGTATATATATCTTTTGAATTTGGTTACAAGTCTAGTTCTTGGTTTTTAGTGTTTTTCTCTCCATTCAGATCGATCCCCTTGCAAGGGGCTTCTTTCTCTATTATATACCCCTCTCTTCTTCATCTCCACCGTCCACGTGTAGGTCAAGTTGTTGGCTTTGATCCTTGTCCCATCAACACCTTCTTGAAGTCTTTAGGAGTAGCTGTAAGGCTGCTGGCCACTGTTCAGGTATCACCTCCACATTAATGCGGCTAGAGGGTTAGCTACAGAGTATTCAATGCGGTGGTAGCAGCTTTCCCTTATATATTTCTTAGCTTCCCTTTATCCTATGTTTCCCTGATATTTATCCTTATCAGTAGAACCTTTCGAAGTGTTGCCATTAAGGGCAAACCAATCATTCTAACCTTTGCTTTGCTTAGCCGAAGAGGCATACCTCCTCGGACTACCTTCCTAAACCTTTGCAGTCATAGTTTGTTCGTGGCACTCTAACTCTCACGTCTTCTCTATTGTCTATTTGTCCTCGGACCACTAAGCGTCCTCAAACAAGGCCCACGGCCCAATATATACTCTTGGACCCTTTATCCCTACATAAGCCATGCTAGAGACATGAATGTAGTAAGTAAATAAAATAAAAACCTAGAGACAAAGCATTTTGTACAAAATTTTCCCATGTATATTAACATGATATGTTATGATTTGAGTAACATCATGTGGATTCATTACTAACATCACTTTTATTACATGCATCAATTACAATAGACCATATTAGCAATTGTGAAAAACTGTCTCTAAACCTATTGTTTTTGATAATTTCATAATTTTGTTATTTATTATCACTTGCTTGATACATAATTTATACTATTATTTAAGGGGCTTCCTCTATTTAGGATTCTCAATATTGATGCCCAAAATACTTTCAAATTTACCAGTTTGTAAGCTTAAATAATAGGGTTAAATATGTATAATTACAAAATTTTAAAAACTATTATATTTTAGCTAAATTTAAAAAAAAAAAACAATTTTTCTAACCACATTTCTTCCACCTCCATATTTTTCTCACACATTAGTAGTCAAGCATAATTCAACTTTTTTTTTAATAAAAATAAATTTTATTTTTTTCCACTAATGCACTCTTCTTCTTCTTCTTCTTCTTTTTCCTTCTAGATTTCCAAATGAAATTTTCAAAAGTCTTATAAAAGAAAAAAAAAAAAAATTGCTGCATGTTTTTCTATACTACCATTTAAAAAAATAAAAAAGGGAAAAAAAACTTTTATCCTCATCCCATCATCCCATTTAGTTTTTATTTATTTTTATGAGATTATCTCATGTTGTTAAAAGAATATCCAATTATCTACTACTCTTTTTCACTTATCTAAGTAAACTTATTATGTTTTAAAATCTTAAATTTTAGGCTACTTATAAAATCTTTCTTTTTTACTTCTTACTCAAATTCTTTTATGCACATTTATTTCTATATAAAAAAAAGTAAAAATAAAAAGCCCATTTGCCACGTTGAGTTAAGAGTATTTAAAAAAAAAAAACGATTGTTATTATCCTTAGCAGTTTATTCATTTATTTATTTATTCAAATCATCTGTTCAATTACAACTTAAATGAATAACCACCACTCTTCTTCAATTTTCTTTTGTTTCCAATACAAACTTAGATTCAAAAAATAAAGGTTAAGACACAAATGAATATCTTCACATTTCTAAATCTCTCAATTTTACCATGGAGAATTTTGAAGAACAAGATCTACACTATACAATAATTTTTTCAGGTATTTTTTTTTCATATCATAAATAAAATCTCCACTTTTCATATTATTTTTAATTTTAATTAAATACTTTAACCATTGCTACTTTTGTTATTATCTATCTATTACTCATCTCATTTAACTCTCGATTAATTCTTATTTTGCCTTAATTTCGTGGTCCATTTGAGCAAGCATGTGATCATCTTACCAACTAGTAAGTACCAATGGCTTTATTTTACCCTTTTTCATCTATTTTCATTTATTTTACTTGCTTTTATTTAATTGGAAAACTTTAAATTTTAGTTTTGGCTTGCAATAAGCACTACTTTAAATTTATTCAAAACTATGTATTTCTTTTGGCATAATTAAGAAGCTCTTTTGTATTTCTTTCTATGTATTTTGTTTTTGTTTTGGAATATTTTTCCCTTTTGGTTATCATATTTTGCTTCTTAGAAAAAAAATATTATCACAAGCCTTTTTATCTTCTAATTAATTGTTTTTACATTCTATTTCCCCATAGTGGAAGTAATCTTTCTAGTGGTATCTCTAAAAAATAAAAGATCCTTTAAACACACACATGAGTACGTGCTTAGAAGTGTGTGTGTGTGTGTGTATATATATATATATTAAGAGGTAAAGCTGAAAGAAAATTCAATTGGAATTCAATTAAAGTCTAATTTTGTGTCATGTGTCCCATATAATCTAAGTTTTAAATTTTTGTGCCAAGTGAGTTAATTCAAAGTAAAAATTGGATTTCAATTAAAGTTTAATTTTGCGACATGTGTCTCATCTAATCTAATTTTTTTACCAAATGAGTTAATTTAGTGTAAAAAACGAAGAGTCCAATATAAGTAAACCATAAAAAACATAATTTTTGAATGATTTTATATTTATGAGTTTTTTTTTTTTTTTTGTAGAACTAAAACAATTCAAGTTTATAAATCATATATATATATATATATATATATATATATATATATATAAGTAAAGCTAAAAGAAAATTCAATTACATTTTGAATTGGAATTCAATTAGAGTCTAATTTTGCCCTACACGTCCCATCTAATCAAAATTTTTTAAATTTTGAACTAAGTTAGTTAGTTCAGTGTAAAAATTGGATTTCAATTAAAGTTTAATTTTACGGTACATGTTCTATCTAATTAAAATTTTTTAATTTTTGTGCCAAATGAATTAATTTAGAGTAGAAACGATGAATCCAATATAAATAAATCATAAAAAAACATAATCATATATTGAACACTATATGTAAATTAGAGGAAGATAGAGTTCGAATGATTTTATATTTGAGCCTTTTTTTATAACTAAAAACAATTCATTTGGCACAAAAATTATCTATATGTATATGTAAGTGCACAATTGTACTCGGACCCAAAAACAAGTGATGCGCTCAGGCCCAATAAGCCTTATACAATGAAATTTGTTGAGTATGGGTTTGAAACCTAGGTTTGGGATGTTGGAAGTTGATTAACAGGCTAAAGTGCCACAATCTATGCAAATGATAAGTAAATATGATAAAGAAACCTCCTCGAACGTAAGTCGAGGACGAGTTATATAGTACTTCTCTTTCTATGCCAAAGGTTACAATTCTTAGTTCTTTTTTTTAGCTCAGAAGCAGGTCCCCCTTCTTTCCTCTCTCGTCTTCTTATATACTTCTTTTTCTTCCATTTTTCATCCACGTGTCATACAAACCTTCCCCTTAGATACTTGTACCATCCACCACCATCTTGAAGTCTTCAAATAATAGCAGGAAGGCTGAATTCTACTGTTCAGAGGTCATTTTCCCATTAATGCGGCCATGGAGGTAGATGCAGGGCCTTTAATGTGGTGGTAGCAGCTTTTTCCTCAGATATTTCTCACACGTTCTTGCTTCTAAAGGATGCTTAGATCACACTTTTACCCACCAGTTCTTCCAGAATTCTGCCTCCAATCCATCTAGCAAGTCCCAGGGCCATTGCTGGGCCTGTCCGAGGATATACTCCTCTTCGAACAACTCCTCGGACCACTATAGTGCAGACTGACATGTGGGCCTATGGACCCTGACCAAACAGACTTGTATTAAACAATCAGGCCCAAAGCCCAAACGTTTGTTCGAACATTTTTACCCCCACAATAGCCCCTCAAAACTTTATTTTTCCCTCCCATCTGAGGAGAGAAATAGAGTTTTGAACCAAACAGCGCACCCTCCACACGCTTTGCAGACTGCCGCATGTGTAGGGGCCCTTTCGTTCGCTTAAACCGTCTCTGACGCTTCGAAACCCGGAACACGCGCAATTATGACCGCAAGTTACATCCTATTCCCCACGTTCAACGGTGGGATACGCATCCGACGGCCCAGATTGGCTCTAAAAATTTAAGCGGGAGAATTTTAATTTCGAGGCCGCCTCCCGCACGTCAAAATGCCTGGGAACCCGTACTTTCATTCATTCTTTCAGAAATCAATTGCATCTAAGGGTCAATCATTACCTTTTCTCTTCAGAAGCTCATGAAGAATCGCATAACCAACTCCTGTAAGTTTTCACTTTTCTTTACTCATTCCTTCTCGGTTTTTGTCCTCGGCCACCATTTAAACCCTTTTCCTTCTTCAAACTTTCATTTTCGCTCCCACCAAATGGGTAGATTTAAGTGTTTAGTAGATACTGACGCCGGTATGGAGGGTTTTAAGGCCAAATACCAAATTCCAGATAACGTAGGCTTAAGATATTGCCCAGTAGAAGCCGTAGGTAACGCTAGGAGAGAGGGAGAAGTCATCATTCCCATGATCGCCTTCATAGAAGGTGGGATGACCCTTCCCATGAAAAACGTGACCAGTGAATACCTTCACAACCATAGGTTATGCCCAGACCAATGCACACCAAAAGTGTTTAGAGTCTTAGGTTGTGTCAATGCTCTGAACGAGCAAATGGGTCTGAATCTCACATGGCACGACGTTGCCTATATGTACGAGTGCCATAAATTCAAAAATGTAGGATATTATATTAAATCCAGGTCTAGCATCGTTAGGTTGATTTCCTGTCTTCCCAAATCCAACAAAGGCATGAAAGAAGACTATCTCATCGCCTCAGGAAACTAGTCTGACGGTCCTCACTGCCCAGTCGAATGTGGAGAGCCAAGTGTGACTCCTTAGGAGTTAGATTTCCTAACCCATGATTCAATCCCGTTGCCTTTACCGCTTTTAATTTTATTGCACATTATTGCTTTTTGCCTTGATGTTTACCACTAGTCTGACCATGCTTGTCTTCTCGGATGTTTCTTTTCACAGATAAACAACACGCACGCCCACATCTCAGCCTTTGCAACGTTGCTGACTTGAACCATGTCCTTCGCTCCGAAGTCTTCGTCAGTGAAGATCTACAAGTGAGAGCTACCCACCTGATACTAGGATACGACCCTATATCAGTGGACTTCCAAGAAATTGACAACACAATCATTGTGGGAGACAAACAACGCAGGAGGATAGACGTGGCACGACCCAGCTTCCTTTCCGACCACCAACTCCCAGAAAATCCCTCCATCATCCTATATTCTCGCCCAATCGCTGCGATTCCTCTTTCGGCACACTCCTAGACAACCGTCGTCTGAGAAGAGCCAGGGTCCTCGCAACAATCGTTGGACGAGGAGATAGACCAATTTCGACTCAAGGGAGCCGAGAGATCCCAAGAGGAGCAGCTCGTCATCCTTTCGGACGAAGAACACGCGCCCGTCGAAACTTCGGGCATACAAGGTCTGGTGATTGCACAGCCTGACTCAAGCTCTGAAGAAGAAGAAATGGACGCTCTACGGAAGCTGATGAATAAGAGGGGCGCGAGAGTCTCTTAAAAGGGAACAGGTGGGTCGCAGGTCCCTCCGTCCTTGCCCCCACCCCCTCTTTCCTCTGATCCTAAGCCTCCCGTTGCGGAGCCTAAGAAGAAGAGGAAGAGTGAGGCCGAGGAGACAGATGCAGAGAGGCAGAAGAAGTTAAAACAACAACAACAACAACAACAATAACAACAACAACAAAAACCTAGCAAAAGGAAGGGACGTGCCTTTTCAGTGGAAAGCGGGGAGAACAGGGACCTCACCGAGGTACGCCATACACCAGCTAACTGGTCTCCCAAGCTGAGACTGGACGGGGCACCAATCTCCTGCCAATCTAGTATTAGGGCGTTCCAGCAAGGTCATGCTCTCCACCTGGCTGACGCCTTGGAACGTCCCCTTCTTCTGCCTAAGGACATGGACGCCCTGGACAAGATGAACCAGCTGCATCTGTTCCTTTCGCTAAAAAGGGACTTGGCCTTGGTGAGTATCTAAGCCTTATCCTCACCTTATTCTTTCATTACACCTTAACGAAAGAAACATTCTTATGTACTTGAGACTCGCGTTACTAATAATGCATTCATTTTGATATTTCACCACAGGCCATCCAGGAAGTCTTTGCTGCCGAGAAGTGGGAGGAAGATTCTCGGAAGAAAGCTGGACTTGAATTGAAGCTTAGGCAGGAGACCGAGAAGTCCTTAGGCTAAGCTCTTGCGCATAATGAGAAGCTAACCTCAAAGTTGGTAGAGCTAAAAAGGGAAAAAGACGGTGCCGAGGCCAGCTTGAAGACAATGAGAACCCAGGTGGAGGGGCAACGCAAGCTTTTTCGTCAGAAGGACGAAGACTTATCCAAATCTCAACAAGAGAACTCCAACCTGAAGAAGGAGCTTGCAAAAATGAGAGATGAGGCTCGTACCTTCAAGGACTCCATGGAGGCCGCGAAGAAGGTCGCTTACAAGAAAGGGGTGGAGGCGACAGAAAACCAACTTACCGAGGAGTTCGCCGAGCTATGCCGGGAATACTGTCAACAAGTGTGGGGGGAAGCTTTGAATGTGGCAGGGATTCCCTCAACCTCTGAGTTAAGGAAGCCCGAAAACATCTGGCTACCCCAAGACATCCAGGTGATAGAAGAACTTCCTCCTGTTGCACCTACCCCTGAGACAGCATCTTCCACGCTCCCTCCTATGATTCCAGAATCCATTCCAACTCCTACAGAACCTAAAGGTTCCAACAAAGAGAAGGAACAGGGTGATGGTGCCGAGAAGACTACGACCCAAAGCGTCGAGCCCAATGTCCCTCCACCGGTGGCAACAGATAAGGGAAAACAAACTCAGTCCTCATTCGAAATAGAGTTGAAACGCACAGAGGCTACCAGCACTTCCGAGCAAAACCCCTCTTCCAAGGCTTAGGGTTTAGGCTAGTTAGGACTTCTCTTTTTGTTATGTAACAGATTTTTAAATTTTTTGCTCTGAATGTACATTAACAGAAATTAATAAGAAATTTTCTGGTTTGATTTTCATTTGACTTCCAATTTTTAGTATAAAAATAATCATCAGCACAAAAATGAATGAATGGAATAACTAACTCTACTTCCAATATTTCAATTTGTTATAACTTTAAATAGAAGTACACATACTTAGCTTATATTTTGCAAATCATGCCTCAAGAGCATAACATATGTGACACAGCAATAAACAATCAAAAACTTAACTTAGAATTCAATTTGGGGCATAAAGCAATCCAAGTGTTTCATCAACACCTCAACACTAATGTGATATGATTTTTACTAATGTTCCCAAAGTAGAGGGTTCAAGGACCCGACGTAACCAAACTTCCTTTCAACAACAAGTAGGATGCCAATTTTCACAAGGCATGTGGTCCGAGAACCATGCACGTCCAAGTTTCTATTTAATACTTAGAAACAGTAACTTGAAATATTAATTTCCCAAAGTAGAAGGTCTAAGGACCTGTCATAACTAAGGTTCTGTTTAACAAACAATAGGGTATCAATTTCCACAAGGCATGTGGTCCGAGGACCATGCATGACCAAGTTTCTGTTTGATACTTGGAAATAGTAACTTGAAATGTTAATTTTCCCAAAGTAGAAGGTCTGAGGACCCGACATAACTAAGGTTTTGTTTAACAAACAATAGGGTATCCATTTTCACAAGGCATGTGGTCCGAGGACCATGCATGACCAAGTTTCTGTTTGATACTTGAAAATAGTAACTTGAAATGTTAATTTCCCCAAAGTAGAAGGTCTAAGGACCCGTCATAACTAAGGTTCTGTTTAACAAACAATAGGGTATCAATTTCCACAAGGCATGTGGTCAGAGGACCATGCATGACCAAGTTTCTGTTTGATACTTGAAAATAGTAACTTGAAATGTTAATTTTCCCAAAGTAGAAGGTCTGAGGACCCGACATAACTAAGATTCTGTTTAACAAACAATAGGATATCAATTTCCACAAGGCATGTGGTCCGAGGACCATGCATGACCAAGTTTCTGTTTGATACTTGAAAATAGTAAATTGAAATGTTAATTTCCCTAAAGTAGAAGGTCTGAGGACCCGACATAACTAAGGTTCTGTTTAACAAACAATAGGGTATCAATTTCCACAAGATACGTGGTCCGAGGACCATGCATGACCAAGTTTCTGTTTGATACTTAGAAATAGTGAGAGATAAACCAAAGTACATACTGATAATTTGAACAACGAACGATAAAAATACTTTTTATTAATAATAATACCTTCGTAGGTTGTTTACATTCCAAGGGCGTTGTACAATTTTTTCATCTAGATCAGCTAATCGATATAACCCTATGCCTGCTACAGAGATGATCCGATATGGTCTTTCCCAATTTGGTGCTAGCTTTCCCCATGCTGGGTTTTTGGCAGTACCCACGACTTTCCTCAACACCAAATCCCTAGGCGCTAGTGGCCTTAGCTTCACATGAGCATCATATCCTCGTTTAAGCTTCTGCTAATAATAAACCATTTGGACCATGGCGGTCTCTCGCCTCTCCTCAACCAGATCCAGGCTTTTTTCAAGAAGGCCATCATTATTTCTCGGGCTAAAAGACCTCATCCTTAACGTGGGGAAACCAGATTCTAAAGGTATCACTGCCTCGGCACCATAAGTCATGGAGAAGGGTGTTTCTCTAGTGGATCTCCGCGGTGTAGTTCGATACGTCCATAGAATGTGTGGCAACTCCTCTATCCATATACCTTTCACATCGTCCACCTCTTCTTAAGTCCACTGACTATGACTTTGTAAATGGCCTCGGCCTGCCCATTTCCCTGAGGATAAGCTGGGGTGGAGTATCTATTTGTGATGCCCATGTCACTACAATATTTCCTGAAAGCGTTACTATCAAATTGGATGCCATTATCCGAAATAAGTGTGTGAGGTACCCCCAATCTAGCGATAATATTCTTCCAAATAAACTTCTTGGAGTCGGTATCCCTAATATTTGATAACGGCTCCGCTTCGACTCACTTAGTGAAGTAATCAATTCCCACGAGCAGTCATCTTTTGTTTCCCGCAGCCTTCGAAAAGGGTCCAACTATATCCAGTCCCCATTGAGCGAATGGCCAAGGACTGGACAAAGGATTAAGGACTCCCCCAGGTTGATGAATATTGGGAGCGAACCTTTGGCATTGGTCACACTTTCTTGCGTAGTCTTGAGCTTCCCTCTGCATATTGGGCCACCAATATCCCTGAGTCAGAGCCCTATGGGCTAAGGATCTTCCCCCAGTATGGCTTCCACAAATTCCCTCATGTAACTCTTCCAAAAGTGCCTCCGTTGTTTCAGGATGTACACATAGCAGGTATGGTCCAAAAAATGAGCGTTTATACAATTTTTGATCCTCGGACAACCAAATACGAGGTGCCTTTCGACGAATCTTATCTGCTTCAAACTTATCCTCGAGAAGAATATCGCCCTTTAGAAAAGAGACCATAGGGTCAATCCAGCTAGGTCCAGGCATTATTAGATGGATACGGACGACACTTGCAGTAGTTAGAGTTGGTTCTAGCAAGTCTTCAACGAGGATAATCCTGGGCAAAAATTGAGCCGAGGATGTCGCCAAAGTAGCCAACGAGTCCACATGTGTGTTTCCACTTCTAGAAACGTGCGAAAGGATGAAGGAATCGAACTCGGATTGTAAAAACTTGACTTGGGTCAGGTACTCTTGCATTCTTGGATCCCTAGCCTCCATGGTCCCCGTCACTTGGCCCACGACTAATTGAGAATCCGAGAACATATGAATTGCCTTTCCCCCCATTCTACGTGCCATATTCATACCAACCAAAACCGCTTCGTACTCGGCCTCGTTATTAATGGCCAAGAATGCTAATCTCAATGATTTCTCAAAGACAATTCCCTCAGGGGATACCAAAACAAGTCCAACGCCAGACCCCCTCTGGTTGGCTGCCCCATCAATATACACTTTCTAGATCGGAGGTCCTTTGCCTGTGATCATGCCAACTGATTTTTCATCCATGTGTAATTCCTTCACAATTTCTTCTAACGATGGTTCGACGAATTCTGCCACCAAATCCGCAAGAACCTGGCCCTTCACCGAGGTGCGTGGCATGTATTTGATATCAAAAGCTCCCAAAATAGTTCCCCATTTAGCTACCATTCCAGAGTAGTCAGCACTCCATAACACTGACTTGAGAGGCAGTTGGGTCAAAACCACAACGGTGTGGGATTGGAAATAGTGAGGAAGCTTCCACGTGGCATGGACTATAGCCAGAATTGCCTTCTCTAAAGGCAAATAACGTACCTCAGCTTCATTCAAGGATTTGCTGACATAATAAACCGGTCTTTGTACACCGCCATCGTCCCTTATAAGAACCAGGCTGACTGCATGGATGGCTACAGCTAGGTATGCAAACAGGATTTCATCGACTTCCAGCCGAGACATAATGGGCGGCTGGGAAAGATATTCTTAAGTTGCTAGAAAGCTAAAGCACACTCCTCGGACCATTTGAATCCTTTCCATTTATTTAACAGTTGGAAAAAAGGTCTACACCTGTCAGCTGACCGAGAGATAAATCTGCTGAGAGCAACAGTCATCCCGGTCAATTTCTGAACTTCTTTTGGATTTTGAGGTGGTTGCAAGCCCTGAATGGCCCTAACCTGTGCCAGATTTACCTCTATTCCTCTATGAGTCACCATGTAGCCTAGAAACTTTCCGAAACCCACCCCTAAAGAACACTTTGAGGCGTTAAGGTGCAATTTGTACTTCCTAAGTATTCGAAAGGTATCGTCTAGATCTTTCACATGCATAGGTATTGACTTACTCTTCACTACCGTATCATTCACATATACCTCAATGGTCTCTCCAAGTTGTGATTCAAACATTCTGGTCATCATCCTTTGGTAAGTAGCCCCGTCATTTTTCAACCCGAACGGCATTACTTTATAATGATAATTCCCTGTTGGAGTAATGAAAGAAGTCTTCTCCTGATCACCCAACGCCAATGGTATTTGGTGATAGCCCTGGAAAGCATCTAAAAAACTCATCCGAGGATGCCCAATCGTAGCATCGACAAGCTAATTGATGCGTGGCATCGGGAACGAGTCCTTTAGGCAGGCTTTGTTTAGGTCTGTGAAGTCCATACATACTCTCCACTTTCTATTTTTCTTTTTCACTACAACTGTGTGCGCCAACCATTCCGGATAGAAAACCTCTTTAATAGCCCCAGCCCTTTTGAGCTTGAGCACCTCCTCCTTGACAGCCTCGGAATGCTCTTTCGAAGAGCGCCGAGGTGGTTGCCTTCTGGGAACAACGGCAGGGTTGACATTCAAATGATGGCAAATGAAGCTTGGGTCAATCCCCGGAGCCTCATAGGGATCCCAGGCAAAGACATCGATGTTATCTTTCAAAAACTTCACCAATTCCATCTTCTCTTGGTGTGGTAATCGTGTCCCAACTTGGAAGAACCTTTCGAGATCATCGGTTATAAGGAATCTCTCCATATCTTCACACTTGGCATCCTCTGCTGTCACCGCACTGGGCGCATCCAATTGTTTTCTTGTCATCTGGATCCACTATAATTGTTATCTAATTCATTAAAACCTAGTTTTGTAGACCACTCTCTACAAATTCATTGTATTGGGTTCTTTGGACCTAGATCCTTTTACCTTTTGGGCTTAGGAATCAAATTGTGTTCTTACAGGTCATAATAGAATTCTACTTTAACCATATTTTTAATGTATATTTACGATATACCATGTTTATTATTGAATCAATTCATTATTAATGTTTTGAAATCCAATACAGTGGAGTTCCATCATTTTATTTTTTGGGGTAATACTTAGTTGCAATTATTTATTTGCAGTACATTAGGTTTTGAATTAAATTCAAATACATACCTGCATTGTTTTAAATTTTTAATTATTCTCTAAACAAATAAAACCTTTTGTGCTTAATTGGTGAATACAACAATGTGTTTGAATTTAATTAGAAACCAAATATCTAAGTAACTAAATTTTCCTCACTTTTTTTACATTCAATTCCTTTTTTTTTTTTTACCAAAAAAAAAAAGTTTGGTTACAAACTAAAGTTGCAACCAATAGCTATAACTTCACTTAATATCTTTTTAATTGATGTGAATTTGACAAATCCACTATTCTTATATCCTCAATGTTTGCGAAATCAAAGATTAATAACTATGTCATCAACTAAATGTTTAAATTTCAAGTTTTTATATTATGAAATTAAACATAAAAATATAAGTTTATGAAACAAATAGAAATAACATCTAATTGGTAAGAAATTTGATCTGCGCGTGTAAGAATAAAAGTAATATACAATACAAAAGTTAGATTTTCAAAAGAACAAAGATTTAGGCTACAACCTTATTCAATATCTTTTTATTGAAAGCGAATTTTAACAAATTTACCATTGAATTATATTTTCTTCTTATATTCTCCATCCTTGCAAAAGTTCTAGAAAATTCAAAATTATGCATAAAAATAAGCTTATAAATTATATAGTAAATGATATCTGATTGACACAAATTTGACATGTGTATTAATAGTGTAAAAAGAATGAAATTCACCAATTAGATTTTCAAAACATGTATTAATGTTAATTTTTTTTTAAAGAAGTTGTAACTTTAGGTTAGAACCAATTTTGTAGCTAACTTTTAAATTATAATTTGTTGTGAATATATTATAGACATAACACTCCTCTTTTCAAAATATGTAGCTGTAAGTGCACAATTGCACCTAGACCCAAAGACAATCACGGGCTCAGGCCCAATGAGCCTTAAACAATGAAATTTGTAGAGTGTGGGCTTGAAATCTAGATTAGAAATACTGAGAACTTGATAACAGGCTAAAAGTTACAAACAGTTGTAAATGAAAAAACGATAATTGCAAATGGACCTCCCCGGACATGAGCCGAGGACTACTTCTGTATTATTTCTCTTTCTTTCTTAAAGGTTACAATTCTTCTTTTCTTTCTTTGTTTCTTAGACCCCCCTTTTCTTTGGCGTTCATCCCCCTTAAATACTTCTTTTCCTGATGCTTTCTCCACGTGTTGCTCCAACCTCTTCCCCCCTAGATATTTATTTTCTTAGTGCCTTTGAATAGTGCCCAGAAGTTTCAGTTCTACTGTCTAGGGGTCACTTCCCCATTAATACAGCTAGGGAGGTAGGTGCAGAGTCTTTAATGTGGAGGTGGCAGCCTTTGCTTTTGGTATTTTTCTAACACCGGTGTACCTCGAAAGTTCAGGGTTTCTCCCCTTTAACCAGCAGTCTTTCCGGAATATTGCCTTGACCTTCATAGTGAAGCTTCGAGTTCTCCTGAGTCTATCCGAGGAGAAACTTACCCTCGGATGTGTCCTCGAATCCTCGGCGTATGGACCGATTCGCAGTACTAACAGATTCTTAGCTTAAGAGCAGGTCGGCCCTCCTTGCTACAGCCCAAAGGCCCATATGCCCACTTGGGTCTTTTCATTCCCCACAATAGCCCCTCAAAACTCTATTTTTCACCATCCGAGGAGAAAAATAGGGTTTTGATCCAACGAGAACTTTCCCCACACGTTTTGTAAATAACCGCACGTGTGAAGACCGTTTCGCGTTCCAGAGGATGCCACTTGGCGGTTTTATTTTCAAAAATGCGCGCATTTATTACCATAAGTTACACCCTGTCTCCCACGTTCAACAGTGAGATGAGCATCCAACGGCCCTTGTCACCCCCTAAAAATTTGGGCGAGACGAATGCAATTTCGAGACCGCTTTCCCACACGTGGTGACGCTTTGGGAACCTGCGCCTTCATTTATTTCTTCAGAAGCTAATCCCATCAAAACATCAGTAATCACCTTTTCTCTGCAGAAAACCGTGGAAATTTGCACAACTTCAGATTTGTAAGTGCTTATTCTCTTCCTTAACCCATTCTCCTCGGATCCTGTCCTCGACTCCCCTTCTAACTGTTCCCCCTCTTAGAACCTAGTCTTTCGTTTCTTTCTGATGGGAAAGTTTAAGTGTCTAGTAGATACCGCCGCTGGGATGGAAGGTTTTAGGGCCAAGTATCGCATTCCCAGCGACGTAGGTTTAAAATACTGCCCGGCGGAAGCCGTGGCCGGTTCTAGGAAAACCGGAGAGGTCATCATCCCAATGGTCGCCTTCGTAGAAGGTGGGATGACCCTCCCAATGAAACCCGTAACTAGGGAATACCTCCGCAACCACCGGTTGTGTCTCGATCAATGCGCTCCCAACGTTTTTAGAGTTTTAGGTAGCGTCGACGCTCTAAACGAGCAGATGGGTCTCAACCTTACCTAGCACGACGTTGTTTTCATGTACGAGTGCCATAAACTTACCAATGTAGGTTATTACATCAAATCCCGTTCCAGCGTAGTTAGGTTAATCTCCTGTTTACCCAAGTCTAATAAAGGCATGAAGGATGACTACCTCATCGTCTCTGGCAACTGGCACGACGCCCATCCAAGCACCAATTTAGTGGGGAGATCCAGGTGCGACACCTTAGGATTTAACTTCCCACCTCATAACTCCCTTCTAACGTCTATAAATGTGCATTTGCATTTACTTGAGCGTCGACTTTAATTTATTGCATATCCTACGAATTCTCGGCGGTGTTTGTTTATTTTGATGTCTTTTTTGCAGACAAGCAACTCGTGCGCCCACGTTTAAGCCATTGCAACGTTGCCGATTTGAATCGAGTGCTACGCTCCGAGGTGTTTGTCAGTGAAGACTTACAAGTTAGGGCGGCTCATTTGTTACTAGGGTACAACCCTATCTCCTCGGACTTCCAGGAGATCGAGAACGCAATAATTGTAGGTGACCGAAGGCGTAGGAGAATTCACGTAGCCCGACCCCACTTCTTGGCTGACCACGACATTCCTGACGCCCCTCAGACCATTCTGTACCATCGTCCTATTGCGGCAATTCCCCTCGCCATGCACTCTCAGGCAACAGTTATCCTAGAGGATCAGGTGTCTTCGTCGAACACGTTGGACGAGGAGATAGACAGGTTCCAACTCGAGGACGTTCCACGACCTCGCGGAAGCCCGTTCGTTGTTCTTTCCGATGAGGAAGAAGAAGCAGCCGAGGCCTACGGGATCGCGGGTCTTGTGATCGCGCGTCCAGACGACCGCTCCTTTGAAGAAGAGATGGAGGACTGAAGGACCTTATGACCGTGAGGCGCACGAGTGGAAAAGAAGGGAACGACGGGGTCCCGGTTCCCCGGCTTTACCACCACCTCCTCCTCCTCCGTGACCCCAAGCCTCCGGCTGAAGATCCCGAGAAGAAAGGAAGGCGGAGGCCGAGGGGGCTGGTGGTGAAAAATAAAAGAAGATAAAACGCCAGCGCCTTGCCCGGCCCAACGAGAAATTGGACAAGGGCAAAGGGCGCGCCCGCTCAATTGAAAGCGGGAGATCAGAGACGTGGCGAGGTGCGCGAGCACCAAGCTCCTGGTCTCCTGACTTGAGGACTGGACGGCGCACCAATTCCCTGCCACTTCCGGATGTGGGCGGCCCAACAAGGCCACGCACCACTTGGCCGAGGTGTTGGAGCGTCTCTTCTACTGCCCAAGGACATGGAAACCTTGGAGAAGATGGGCCGGCCCTTGCTGTTCCTCTCGTTAAAGAGTCTAGCTCTGGTAAGTTCCATCTTACACTTATACTCTAGATTCATTTGTAGACACTTTACCATTTTTAACCTCCGACGTTTTTTGCAGTCCATCCAGAAGTTTTGCGGCCGAGAAGTTTGTGGAGGACTATCGGAAGCGAGCGGGGATGGAGCAAGAGCTAAGGCGGGAGACAGAAAGTCCCTAGGCCAGGGCCCTAGCAGAGAACGGGAAGATCACGTCGCAGGCTGGCCGACTTGAAGAGAGAGAGATGGTGACGGCCTGCTTGAAGACGATGGAGAGCCCAAGTGGAGGGGCGGCGTAAGCTCGCCTTCGTCAAAAGGACGACGAGCTCTCTCAAGCCCGCGGTACGCTCTGACTTGGAGAAAGAGCTTACGCAAATGAAGGAGGAGGCTCGCGGCCATAAGCTCGCATCGAGGCCGCGAAGAAGGCCAGCTATCAGGAGGGGGTAACTAGAACGCAAGAACAGTTGACAGAGGCCTTCGCATCATTGTGCCGAGAGTACTATCAATAGGTCTGGGGAGAGGCCATGAATGCAGCAGGGGTTCCTCCAGCTTCCGAGCTGAGGAAGCCCGAGAACATCTGGCTTCCCCTAGACATACAGGAGATAGAAGACCCTCTTGTAGCAGCCTCTCCTGCCCTTCCTCCTGTGATGCAAGAACTTCAGCCTGATCCTACAGAACTTGAAGGTTCCTATAAAGAGAAGGACAAGTGTGATGGCGCCGAGAAGGAGCAAGTTCAAGACATGGAGCCCCTCATCCCTTCAACAGACAAAGGGAAGCAAGTTTTGTCCACCTTTGAGCTGGAACTGAAGAGTACCGAGGCTGGCAGCAGCTCCCTCCAAGACCCCCTACACAAGCTTAAGGCCTAGGATAGAACTTTTTGTACTCCTCCCCTTTTTTTTTTTGTATATGATTAATGAAGAACAGTTTTATTCAACTTTCATTCGTGTCGTATTTGTTTTACTTTATTCTTTTTGTGCTTGTCAGGAAAGTTCTCACTAATAAATAGTTAAAGGAAGAACAGAATAAATAAGTCTAACTTCACCAATCAAACAACTATAACTTCAAAACAGTCATATAACTTAGTTCGGACATTAATCAATGCCTTAGTTAAAAGACCCATATGATGTGAGGTATTGCTTTCAGTAGGATGTAGGGTCCGAGGACCATTCCTTACAAAAATTTGTTTAACACTTAAAGATATAGAACTTCAGATCCGGATTAATGAATGGTAAGATACTGATTTGCACAAAACGTGTGATAAGAATAAGAACAGTGACAAGATATTAGGAATAGTAACTTCAAATGTTAATTTTCCCAAAGTAGGAGGTTCGAGGACCCGACATAACTGAGGTTCTGTTTAACAAATGACAAGATATCAATTTCCACAAGGTTTGTGGTCCGAGGACTACACTTAACCAAGTTTCTGTTTGGCTCTTAAGAATAGTAACTTCAAATGTTAATTTTTCCAAAGTAGGAGGTCCGAGGACCCGGCATAACTAAGGTTCTGTTTAACAAATGACAAGATATCAATTTCCACAAGGTTTGTGGTCTGAGGACTACACTTAACCAAGTTTCTGTTTGACTCTTAAGAATAGTAACTTCAAATGTTAATTTTTCCAAAGTAGGAGGTCCGAGGACCCAGCATAACTAAGGTTTTGTTTAACAGATGACAAGATATCAATTTCCACAAGGTTTGTGGTCCGAGGACTACACTTAACCAAGTTTCTGTTTGACTCTTAAGAATAGTAACTTCAAATGTTAATTTTCCCAAAGTAGGAGGTCAGGGACAGCATAACTAAGGTTCTGTTTAACAAATGACAAGATATCAATTTCCACAAGGTTTGTGGTCCGAGGACTATACTTAACCAAGTTTTTGTTTGACTCTTAAGAATAGTAACTTCAAATGTTAATTTTCCCAAAGTAGGAGGTCCGAGGACCCGGTATAACTAAGGCTCTGTTTAACAAATGACAAGATATCAATTTCCACAAGGTTTGTGGTCCGAGGACTACACTTAACCAAGTTTCTGTTTGACTCTTAAGAATAGTAACTTCAAATGTTAATTTTCCCAAAGTAGGAGGTCCGAGGACCCGGCATAACTAAGGTTCTGTTTAACAAATGACAAGATATCAATTTCCACAAGGTTTGTGGTCCAAGGACTACACTTAACCGAGTTTATGTTTGACTCTTAAGAATAGTAACTGCAAGCCCTAGAGGTACTTATAACTTTGAAATGTTAACTAACAAAAGCACATTTTATTAATAATAATACCTTCTAAGGTTATTTACATTCCATGGGCGTGGTACAATTCTTTCATCTAGGTCAGCTAGCCGATATGACCCTATGCCAGCTACTGAAACAATGCGATAGGGGCCTTCCCAGTTTGGTCCTAGCTTACCCCAAGCTAGGTTCTTAGAAGTGCCCACAACTTTTCTTAGTACAAGATCACCAGGTGCGAGTGGCCTTAGCTTCACGTGGGCATCATATCCCCATTTTAGCTTCTGTTGATAATAAGCCATTTGGACCATAGCTGCCTCGCGTCGTTCCTCAAGTAAATCAAGACCTTTCTCCAGGAGTCCATTGTTATTCTCCAGGCTAAAAGAACTCATCTTCAGGGTGGGAAAACCAGATTCCAGAGGTATAACCGCCTCGACTCCATAAGTCATAGAGAATGGTGTTTCTCCCGTGGACCTGCGCGGTGTAGTCCGATACGTCCACAGAACATGTGGGAGTTCTTCTACCCATCTGCCTTTCGCATCGTCCAACCTTTTCTTGAGCCCACTAACTATGACCTTGTTAACGGCCTCAGCTTGCCCATTTTCCTCAGGATAAGCTGGGGTGGAATATCTATTTATGATGCCCATATCACCATAATATTTCTTAAAAGCCTTGCTATCAAATTGAACGCCATTGTCTGATTTAAGCGTATGTGGTATTCCGAACCTAGTGACGATATTTTTCCAAACAAACTTCTTGGAATCAACGTCTCTGATATTTGCTAAGGGCTCAGCCTCGACCCATTTAGTGAAGTAGTCCGTCCCTACGAGCAGCCATCTTTTGTTACCTGCTGCTCTCGGAAATGGCCCCACTATGTCCAATCCCCATTGTGCGAAAGGCCAAGGACTAGAGAGAGAATTAAGAACCCTTCCAGGTTGATGAATATTAAGGGCCAACCTCTGGTATTGATCACATTTTCTAGCATAGTCCTGAGCCTCCTTCTGCATATTTGGCCACCAATAACCCTGAGTCAGGGCTCTATGGGCTAAGGACCTTCCTCCAGTGTGGCTTTCACAAATCCTTTCATGCAATTCTTCTAAAAGCGTTTTCGTTGATTTCGGGTGTACACACAACAAGTACGGTCCCGAGAAGGATCGTTTGTACAGTTTCTGATCCTCGGACAACTAGAAACATGGCGCCTTTCGACGTACCTTATCTGCTTCAAACTTGTCCTTAGGAAGGATGTCGTTCTTAAGAAAAGATACGACCGGGTCCATCCAACTAGGTCCAGGCCTTATTAGATGGATGCGAGCCGCATTGACAGTGGTAAGAGTTGGCTCTAGCAAATCCTCCACAAGGATAATCCTGGGCAAACCCTAAGCCGAAGATGTTGCTAACGTAGCCAAAGAATCGGCATGGGTGTTTCCACTCCTAGAAATGTGAGCTAAGACGAAGGAGTCAAATTTAGCCTGCTGACGCTTGACCTGGGCCAAATATTCCTGCATTCTTGGGTCCCTAGCCTCCATGGTCCCCGTGACCTGGCCGACCACTAACTGAGAGTCCGAGAACGCATGGACTTCCTTTCCACCCATCCTATGTACCATGTTCATGCCCACCAAGACTGCTTCGTACTCGGCTTCATTATTAGTAGTCGAGAATGACAGCCTTAGAGATTTTTCGAAGACAATTCCCTTAGGGGATATCAGGACAAGTCATACACCAAACCTTAATTTGCCCCCATCCACATACATTTTCCAAGTCGAAGGCACCTGCGCTTTGTGATCACACCAACTGATTTTTCATCCATGTGTGCCTCTTTCAGAGTTTCTTCTAGCAATGGTTCGGTAAACTCTGCCACTAAGTCAGCGAGGACCTGGCCCTTCACCGAGGTGCGAGGCTTGTATTTAACATCAAAGGCTCCTAAAATAGTTCCCCATTTTGCCACCCTGCCAGAGTAATCGGCACTGCGTAACACCGCCTTAAGAGGCAATTAGGTCAGAACCACCACAGTGTGAGACTGGAAATAATGAGGAAGCTTGCGCGTGGCGTGAACTATGGCCAAAAGCGCTTTCTCCAAGAGCAGATAGCGCACTTCGGCCTCATTCAAAGACTTACTAACGTAGTAGACCGGTCTTTGCACCCCGCTTTCGTCCCTTATGAGGACCAGGCTGACCGCATGGACAGCCATTGCCAGATAAGCAAACAAAACCTCGTCCGCCTCGGGGCGAGACAGAATGGGTGGCCGAGAAAGATATTGCTTAAGCTGTTGGAAAGCTAACATGCAGTCCTCGGTCCATTGAAACCCTTTTCACTTGTTCAACAACTGGAAGAAAGGACGACACCGGTCAGCTGACCGAGATATAAATCTGTTCAATGCGGCAATCATTCCGGCCAATTTCTGGATTTCTTTTGGGTTCCGAGGCGGTTGCAAATCCTGAATAGCCTTAACCTGCGCTGGGTTTACCTCTATGCCTCTATGAGTAATCATGTATCCCAAGAACTTTCCAGACCCCATGCCAAAAAAGCACTTTGAGGCGTTAAGACGCAGCTTGTACTTTCTTAGCACCTGAAAGGTGTCGGCCAGATCTTTCACGTGTGAAGGTATTGTTTTACTCTTCACCACCATATCGTCCACATATACCTCAATGGTCTTCCCTAGTTGCTGTTCAAACATTCTGGTCATCATTCTTTGGTAGGTAGCCCTAGCATTCTTCAACCCGAATGGCATAACCTTATAGTGGTAGTTCCCCGTTGGAGTAATGAAAGCAGTCTTCTCCTGATCCTCCAATGCTAATGGAATCTGATGGTAACCCTGGAAGGCATCCAAAAAACTCATACGAGGATGTCCGACAGTGGCATCCACCAATTGATCAATACGCGGCATTGGGTACGAATCCTTGGGGCAGGCCTTGTTCAAATCCGTAAAGTCCACACATACTCTCCACGTTCCATTCTTCTTTTTATCCACAACCGTATGCGCCAACCACTCGGGGTAGAAAACTTCTTTAATAGCCCCGGCCCTCTTGAGTTTGAGCACCTCTTCCTTCACAACCTCGGAATGTTCTTTGGAAGAACGCCGAGGTGGCTACCTTCTCGGAACAATGGCAGGGTTGACGTTTAAACGATGACAAATGAAGCTCGGATCTACACCTGGAGCCTCATAAGGATCCCACGCAAAAACATCGATATTGTCTTTCAAAAATTCCAACAACTCCATCTTCTCCTGGTGCGGCAAGCATATGCCGACTTGGAAGAACCTCTCTGGATCATCGGCTATCAAAAACTTCTCTAACTCCTCACAATGGGCCTCTCCTTTGTCACCACTAGTAGGTGCATCGGAGGCTGTTAATTGCTATAAGTCTTTGGTGATCAAAGCCGAAAGACTCGGCTTTCCGTCCTGGTGCGGCACTGCGGCCGACTGCCTTGGCACACCGAGTCGGTGCGAGGATCTCTTCAACGTATTCCCCCGAGGGGAACTTGACCTTAACATGTAAGGTAGAGGAGACTGCTCCCAGGGCGTGCAACCATGGCCTGGCGAGGATAGCTGTATATGGGCAGTACACGTCAACCACAATGAAATCCACCTCAACCGTTTCTGAACCAGATTGAACGGGTAGGCGAATCTGCCCCTTTGGCACAATGGCTCTTCCTTCAAAACTTATGAGTGGTGAATCATAAGGAGTGAAATCCTCCAACTTCAACCTTAGCCCCTTAAATAAATCAGGGTACATGATATCTGCACCGCTGCCCTGATCAATCATCACCCTCCTTACATCATAATTCCCTATCCTAAGAGTAACTACAAGAGCATCGTCATGGGGTTGGATAGTCCCCAACTTATCCTCCTCGAAAAATTCCAAGACGGGTAAATTCAGCTTCAACCTCTTCGGCCTGCAGCCTAACTCCTCGGCCTGAGGATGTGAAGCTGCCATCACCCTGGTAGGACCCGAGCCGGTCCTGCCAGGTGCAGCAAAAATAACATTAATTGTTCCTAACGCCGGCCGAGATGAATTGTTCCTCTGATTGTTTGAGCCGGATTGACTGCCCTGCCGATTGGGTTGACACAGGTGCTGCCTCAGTTTTCCTTCACTGACAAGCTGCTCCAAGTGGTTCTAAAGGGTCCGACAGTTCTCGGTAGTGTGGCCCACATCCTGATGGTACTGGCAAAAGAGGTTCTGATTCCTCTTCGCAGGGTCTCCTGCCATCTTACTAGGCCACTTAAAGAAGGGCTCCTTACGAACTTTCTCAGCGATAATTGGTATGGTTCTCGGAACACGGTGTTCACGGCCTGAGTTCTGCTTAGCCGGATCGCCGACGTAATCTCTCCTCGGCTTGTTGTTGTGGTATCTCAACATGAAATCCCTTCTCTCTGTAGGATAACCTTCTCCTTACCCTTTCCTTGCTGCTGGTCTTCTTCTACTCTCTTATACTCGTCAATGCGATCCATGAGGCGACGTACGCTGCGGACGGGCTTTTTGGTCAAAGACTTTCTCAAGTCGTGATCAGTAGGAAGACCTACCTTAAAGGTATTGAGCGCCACCTCATCAAAGTCACCATCAATCTCATTAAACATTTCCCGATTCGGAATATGCTTTCAACGTCTCCCCTTCCCCTACATGGTCATGGATAGCGGCGAGTCCAATGGCCGAGGTACTCTGCTACACGTAATGAACCGCGAAGCGAATGCTCTTAGTGAGCTCCCAAACGAACCTATAGACCCCAGTTTAAGGCCGTTGAACCACCTCGTAGCAACGGGTCCCAAGCTAGAGGGGAAAACTTTACACATCAGAGTCTCGTTATGAGAATGCACCGCCATCCTCTGGTTAAAGTGACTCGCGTGCTCCACGGATCGAGTTCGGCCATTGTAGATGGTGAAGGTAGGCTGGGTGAATCTCTCGGAAGCTTCCTTCTCAATCCTCGTGAAAATGGAGATTTGGAGAGTCTGGTGCAACGCCGGACTCATAGCATCGTTCCCTGAGCCCCTAGAAGGAAGCTTCTTGCGTCTCCGAGCTAAGGCGGTCGTCCTCCTCGCAAGAGGACATTGCAACGTGGGGGTGAGCATGACCTTGAGCTGTAACTACCTCCCCGGACTTCCTCTGAAGAAGGATTAGATGAGGACGGTGAAGACTTACGTCTGGCGCGGCGCAGCTTTCTTTTCAAACGACTAATCTCCCTCTGCATGGCTTTAGCACCATCCTCGTGGGTGGTGCTACCCCCGCCCTGAGTATGGCTAGCCCTGGGGTATTCTGTATGGACACTTCCCTCACGATCCCTTTGACGCTCAAGACGCTCGAAATGATCCTCCGGTTGTGATCCTTGTGATTCTGCATGGTGAGAACCTAGGCCTGCCATCGTATCCTAGCTCCTTTTTTACTAGATTCCCACAGACGGCGCCAATTGTAAGTGCACAATTGCACCTGGACCCAAAGACAATCACGGGCTCAGGCCCAATGAGCCTTAAACAATGAAATTTGTAGAGTGTGGGCTTGAAATCTAGATTAGAAGTACTGAGAACTTGATAACAGGCTAAAAGTTACAAACACTTGTAAATAATAAACGATAATTGCAAATGGACCTCCTCGGACGTGAGCCGAGGATTACTTCTGTATTATTTCTTTTTCTTTCTTAAAGGTTACAATTCTTCTTTTCTTTCTTTGTTTCTTGGACCCCCCTTTTCTTTGGCGTTCATCCCCCGTAAATATTTCTTTTCCTGATGCTTTATCAACGTGTTGCTCCAACCCCCTCCCTCCTAGATATTTCTTTTCTTAGTGCCTTTGAATAGTGACTAGAAGTTTCAGTTCTACTGTTCAGGGGTTTCTTCCCCATTAATGCGGCCAAAGAGGTAGGTGCAGAGTCTTTAATGTGGAGGTGGCAGCCTTTGCTTTTGGTATTTTTCTAATACCGGTGTACCTCGAAGGTTCAGGATTTCCCCCTTTTAACCAACAGTCTTTCCGAAATATTGCCTTGACCTTCATAGTGAAGCTTCGAGTTCTCCTGGGTCTCTCAGGAGAAACTTACCTCGGATGTGTCCTCGGACCCTCAGCGTATGGACCGATTCGCAGTACTAACAGATTATTAGCTTAAGAGCAGGTCGGCCCTCCTTGCTACAGCCCAAAGGCCCATATGATCACTTGGGTCTTTTCACTCCCCACAGTAGCTATGTTAATTTTTGTAACGGAAATTATAGTCATTAATTACAACCTAATTTATAGCTAAACTTAAATATAAAAAAAAAAGTGAAAATGTTAACAGATATAATAAGGATGTTAATTTAAGAAATATTTTTAGAAACATTTAAAAAAAATTATTTTTTTATAATTTATTTAATATTTTATATAAAAGTGATATTAAAACTATCAATCTATTAACAAATATTATAATAACACGTGTTAATAGAATCCAAAAATAAATCAACTTTATTCACCCAATTGGCATGTATGGATTCGCTGGCATATGCCAAAACAGAATCATCCAAAGCTCAAGAATCAAGAGCAGTCACACGTTGTAGAAAAAAAAAAAAAGCAGTCACATATGCAGTTGTTTAGTTATTACGAGTGATTAGTGATATTGTGAGACCACAAATTTGTTTGATTCTATAACCTTATCGTTTCGAAATAATCCACCTATAATCTAATAAGTCATAATGAATCAAATCTTTTTTTTTTTTTTTTGAGGAACAATGAATCAAATCTTGAAACAACCAAAACCATACACTAATCACAATTAATTAACAGGAAAAAGTAATCATTTTCATTAACATTAATTGTAGTACTACACTCGCCAACTAATATTTTGTCTCACTCAATTCCGACTTTCTCTTTGGCCACGTTCTACACTCTTGAAAGCCATCCCGCCATTAATTATTGTCCCCATAAATGCTAGGTTGTCATATTGACGGAATCACACGGCCCCGTTTGTGTATGAAAGCTTTTAAATTCCAATTTAAACCACATTACTTTTAGGGAGTTTGGTATGCTGTGTTGTGTTTTTGATGTAATACATATTACAATAATATGATATTAAAGTTATTTATTTATTTTATTTTTTCTAACATTATCATAATTTAAAATTACAAAATATATCACATTATCTTAATCTTATTATCTTCCTAAATAATGTAATATTGTATTGAGATTATATTAATGTAAAATTATAATAATATAATATTACGGTGTGATGTAACATTACGGCGAACCAAACGCTCGCATAAGTTTGGCTAACAAATGCTCTTAAGACCTTTGTTAAATGACTTTTTAAAGAAAATTTTGATATCACTTTTATATGAAATATAATAAGTTGTCATAAACATCAATATTTTTTCTATAATAAATTGTTTAAAAATATTTTCTAAACTATTACTTTTAGGCTATGTTTGGTTTAAGGGAAAATGAGAGAAGAGAAGAGAAGAGAATGAGCATCATATCCTTTGTTTGGTTAGAAGAGAATAGAGGAGAGAAAAGATTTCAATAAGTCCTACCAATTTTTTATTTTTAACTTTCCATCCAAATCTATAAAATTACTCTTATACCCTTACAAAGTTTTGACTTTTTATGTGAAATTGCATTATATATGTCTTTATAAATTAAAATGATAAAAGTGTAAAATACATTCAATTTCTTTCATTTCCCTTTTCTTTTCCATCCAAACACATATTTTATTTTTCTCTTCTTTTTTTTGTGTGGTAATCTAGAATTATCATTAAGAAAACTAACGGGAAAGCAAAAGATCAGGACAAAACCTGTTAAAGTACATCCCTTTGTAATCAGCCACAACAAAAGGAATCAAGTCCACAGGCGGACAAGAGTAGAAAATAAAATTTAAAGATTGACATCTGCCTAAGTTAGCTAAGCGATCAGCACACCTATTGGCTTCACGATAGATATGCTTGATGCTTAGGTGGAGAATCTGTGCAACTAGTTGCCTGCAATCGTCAAATAGTGACGAAATAATAGAATTTTCTTTTTCCTCTTTCTTTCTTTTATCTTTCCTTTTTTTTTTCCTCTAAATAAACTTAGCCCTATGTTATCTGTTAACATATATATATATATATATATGTGTGTGCGTTACTTTAAATTTCTTGGGACATTTTTTATTATTTAATATAGCAACTATTAATATATTTAAAATAATTTAATAGAGATTTGAAAATAATTAAAAAGAAACTTTATCCGCGTGAAAGACGTTTGAATATTCCGATTATAGAAATTGGGAAGCTAAAAAAATAGTAGTGGTAAAAACTTAGAGAAGAAAAAAAGAAAGTGTCACCTCAAGAGGCAACAAAAGTCCACTTAAGGATAAAAAAAAGAAGAAGATGGTGGACACAAAGGCAGCAGCAGCAGCCGCCGCCCTTACCTAACATATTATATTTGGCGGTTGCTTTTACAGTTATTATTACAATTATTTAATTGGTTCCTTCTCTTGGAAGTGAAACGTGGCGCATCACGAGGGAATATCTCTCGAGATGGGAATTGGGTCCCACCACCGCCAAATATATCTTTTTTACGCAAATATGCCGACCCGCCGGCGCTAGTGTTACTGGCTGTCCCCATCCGACACGTCACCTTGTCTGTTTGCGCCGTACTCTTTTTTATGATATACTCATATACCAATGTAAAACAAGTCTTTTTTACGGTACTATCCCATTTGTTGGTTGTTACTTGTAATTACCACTTTCTTTCTAATTCGTTGAATTTTTTTTTTTTTTAGTTTTAATTTATGACGTCAGTTTTTGATGATAACTATTTATTATCAGATTATGATACCAATTAATTTTTTAGTATAAACTATAGAAATAGATGGATTATCATCAAACCAAGACCTAAATCTTGAATTAGATAATTATTATGATGGATCATATAGGTTATAGACATGGATCAATTATTATTTTTTCGTTTGATTTTATATTTATTTTCATATTAATAATATGTTAGTTAAGTGTTAATGAAAATAAATAATTAATAAATTTTCTGATTTCTTTGTTGCTGAATTAGTAATTTTTTGATTATTAAGTTTTTTTTTTTTTGAAAGAGTTTCAACGTATAAATCATAGTTTTTTTTTTTTAAATTATTAGACCAAGAAATCAATCAATTTTTTGTTTAAGTTTGAACCCAAAATCTCTTATTCAATTATTACCATTTGAATGAATTAAAACCTACTATTTAGTTAAGGAAAATGATAGCAACTATCTTTAAGAAAAATGCTAACCAATGCTTTTAAGGTAATATTTAATATTTAATGGTCATATATTTTAAGGAAGATGAACTATAGGACTAATATAAAAATGGAATCCAACGTAATGAGTTCAAATGGGTGGTGGTTTCTATAAGGATTTTGCTAATGTGTGTCCTAAGGGCCCATAGTAATTAATTATTTTTAAAAATATTTTTTCGGGAATTGAAAAAGTATTGATTAATTTTTTTAATTTTTGAGAAAATGTTTTCAAAAAAAGACGGTTTAATGTATGTCCCTAGGTTACATATTAACCAGACTCTTCTTATAATGACCCGACGCATCCAAGTGTGTATTACACGCGTGTTAAAGTCATCTTTTTTTATGCAGTCATGCACATAGGTTTACTCTTTTAGTCTGTAGCTCATGCATATGCATGCCATGCCATATCATGAGCCGTTTAAAAGAGAGCAAATTTTTTACGTTGCTTTTCACTTGTTACCTTTTCACTTCCTTTTTTTTCTTTCTTTCTTTCTTTCTTTCTTTAGTTCTTTTTTTTATTCTATTTTTGAAAATTGCGGTTTCGGCTTTGGATTAATCATGTAGAATTGACTAACACAAAGACTTGAACCATTTAACTCTTTGTCAAGCCCATGGATATGCCTTTTTCTTTTTCTTTATTTTATTTTTAAATTAAATTATAATAATTTCATTTGGTATGTTAGGTAAAGCGTTCAAAAGGATAGGTGAGGCACTTGTCTTAAATTAGTATGTGGAAGTTGTATTTTTGCTGCCCTCTCTCTCTTCTTTTCAAGCAATAACTTGCCAGCTTCCTACTTTAATCTTCTTAAACAAGAACTTCTACTTCTACACCCTATATCAATTATGACACAGAAGAGAAAAGTTTATAATTTCTAGTATTATGTAATCCAGCTTAGACTACAGAAAGCACAATATTAATAATAATCATCAAAGGGAAATAATATTTTGTTTCGATGAAAAATCTTATGTAAAAATATTTTTTCATATTTTTCAATGTTTAGTAGCATCAGAAAAAATGAATTAAAGGAAAATTATGTTTAGTCACCATAAAAGTATGACTTATTTTTAGAAATCACTTCCCACTATTTAAAAAAAAAAAAAAACTTCATCTCCTAACAAGCTAAGTAAGGAAAATTATGAGATTGTTTTTCAACTTAATTAAAATTGCTATAAAATATTATAAAAAAAATGAGACAATTTTATAAAAAAAATATCTCATTTTCTAAAAAAATATCATTGCTGAAAGAAAGAAAAAGTAAGTTAAAGTCATATGAGATTAATGAAGCACAAACCACTTGATATAAACCATTTGGATACAATTCAAATCATGTTATATATATATATATATATATATATATATATATATATATATATATATATATATATATATATATTGGAGACGTAAAAAAAAGAAAAGAAAAAAAAAGGTGTTAAATTATTGTTAAACAGTACATGCGGGTGGTGCCTCTTTTTCCGGTAACGCTAGCTAGCTAGCTAACAAAGCTAATCATGCAGAGAATGCTTACGCGCGCGGCCCTGAACTTTAATAATAACAAATGGGCACAACAACTAACATCATGTTAGCATTAATTAATGAATGGATTAATAAATAAATTAATGGGGGGAGTTAGTAGTATGGGAAAAAGCGAAATCTTTGGGCATAGATATGGGAAGACCAAAGACCGGGGCCCACTCAAAAAAGCGGCAGCCGCGCTTCCCCACTTCCATTTCCACGTGGGCCAACTTGGTCTCCTTCTCACTTCTTCGCCGCACCTCATAATAAACGAGAACAATGTCAATCACGCACACCATCGGACGGCTATTATTTCCTACTCGAATCTCGAGGAGTGGACAGTCAAACATGGAAATTACTTCCTCTCTGTCTTTGCCTTTATTATTTTTATTTTTCAATTATATATATATATATATATATATTTTTTGCAGCAGCAGACAAAATAACAGTAACAAAAACGTAATCCCCACCCAAGCTTATTCTAGTAGACCACCATGGGAGCCAAACTTTTTAAAATCCTTTATATTCCCCCACATAGTATAATTTATTTACAAGTATATCCCTTACAAAAGATACTGCCTCAATTTTTTATTTTTTAATGCTCAAGCCGTGTAAGTTATAGTCCTCCCATAAAATACATGCCGTGTGTGTGTATATATATTTTATAAATTTGCCAAAGCTAGTAGTGTTTATTTATTTTTTTTGAGTGTCAATTTTTTATTTTTTAATGCTCAAGCCGTGTAAGTTATAGTCCTCCCATAAAAAACATGCCATGTGTGTGTATATATATTTTATAAATTTGCCAAAGCTAGTAGTGTTTTTTATTTTTTGTGAGTGTGTAAAATGTAATAGGGTAAAATGCAAAATTGACTCTTTAAGTTTCTTCATATTTCATTGCAGTTTTCTAACTTTGCTTTTATTCATTTCAGTCCTCTAACTTTCAAGTTTCTTCAATTAAAGATTTTCCATCAACTTTTGTTATATGTTGTAGTTAATTTTTTAATTATATAACTTAAAAAAATTCAATTCATGATTGAAAATATTTTTCAATTTTTTTTTTCAAAAATTTTTAACAAAAGTTAATTAGAAAGGCCTTAATTTAAAAAATTTGAAACATAGATGACCGAAATGAAATCTGAAAAAAGTTAGAGGATCAGTTTTGCATTTTAGCCAATGTAATAATATCTCTCAAATTATGACCCCTTCTTTATTATGTTATTTAGTTTTCAATTGTTTTGATCATGTGTCTACAATTTGTTACTCATAATCTTGGTCCATGTAAGGTAATAATATTCATGTGGCTTAAAAATCACAAAGTATATGATCATGTAATTTGAGAATACACACACTTATATAATATATTTTCACATCTAGAGAGAGAACGATAAATAAAATGTAAAAAGAAGTCTTCAAATTATTCTACGTATAAATGATAATGATGTAAACTTTTTTCACCTTAAGCGGGTAGTTATGTGCTTTTTAGAGTTTGAGTAATTATATACAATTTATAATGGACACACATTTAAATATAAGATTAAGGATAGTATCAATAGCAGAGTTACGACTTTCGGTTCAGAGTGGGGCAAACTTATAAGACAAAGTTGGAAACAAAATTAAACACAATATATTAGCTGACATATGTAATATATACGTATGTAAATAATCAATCATTCATCTAATAATCTCCATTCAATTTCATAATCAATTTTTAGCACTATTCTTTGTTGGAGAACACAAAATTTATTGCAACAACCCAAAGTTTAAAATTGTGAAAGAGTTAATAGATAGAGGAGGAAAAATGATTAGTGGAAGAATGGAGGTATTAGGGATTAATATCATGAGAAAATATGACATAATTTTAAAAAATAGACTTTGGAGCTAGAGTGTCATGAGAACTTTTTAATTAGGTTTGGTAGATGATTTTGGTTTGAACTTAAAAAGTACCACAATATGGAAAAAGTAAATTTCAATGGTTGTAAAAGATTAACTGTTGTGTTTTGCTCCTCCAAGGGACAAAAAGTGTCTTTTGCCAAAGTTTTATATTATCTCTTTTTTTCTTTTTCTTTGTTGCAATATATATATGTGTGTGTTTGTGTGGGGGGGGGGGGGGGGGGGCACCCAATACCCCTTACAAGACATTATTTGGGCCCCCAATTAATTTATATGTGGGCTATATCTTAATCCTACTAATAGGGCTCTCAGCTTAGTCTGGCTCGTCCTCTCTAGGCCCTAATCTGAGACCCTCTCCCTAACTCCCCTCAGTTCCCAAGTGTTTCCCTCTAACTTTGCTCTCTATCTCTCCTTCCCATAGTTTCTTCCTCCCTCTTCCAACCCCCTAACTCTCTGCCTCTTCCACCTTTTATAGCACCTAGTTAATGGGTTGATCATCATTATTTTCTTGTTACACATGTCTTCCAATGTCCATGTAAATCCCCAAGGATCCTCATGACTTTAGAGGATTCCCTCGTTACTTGCTCTAGACATCATCTAGTGCTTTGCGGCGAATTCTCCAAGGACATTATCTAGCATTCGGTCACCGACCTGAACCAACTTTGTTTTCTTGTCTAGCCACCTGGTCAGTACCTATGCCAGGCCAGACATGACCCTAGTCAAAGAGGCGCTATCGACCATTGTGTCTCGATCCAAGCATATCTCTCAGTGGGATGGTTCTAGCCCAACGATCCTAGGCTTCGATCTTGCAAGTTGTCTTGGGTCATTTAGGCCCAACCCCTGCGGATGGGCCGTTCAGGTCCCTTTAGGCCCATACCCCCACAAACAATTGTGGGCACCAAATACCCCTTACAAGATAGTACTTGGGCCCCTAATATATATATAGAAAGTAACGTCCACAACAATTTCACTACAAATCATAAGTGGCAAGTCGTTACTAGTTCTAATATGAGTCTACCATTGAAATTACTTTTTTACCTGTCAGTAACAACCTACCACCTAAAATTTATTGTGAAAATGTTATAGATGTAACATTTCTCGTATATATAACATGTGAAGAGTTAACAAATACCCTAAGAGCATTGGTTTAGGAAATTGTTTTAGAAATTTTTTGTGAGAAAAGAAGAAAGTAATTAAATTTTTTGACAATTTTTTATATTTCTTATAAAAGTAGTATTAAAACTTTTTAAAAATGATTTATTAACAAATTTTTTGAGGGTAACTAGACCTATATAACATATAATATACTTATATCTTTGTTAGGGTGAACTATTTTTGGTATTAAATCCTTTTCATTTGAATTGTTACTAAAATTGTGGGATTTACAAGATGCGAATAATTAGTTTTCATGGGGAAAATTTCCAGAAATTCAAAGGGTATGAAAGGCAATGAAATCTTAAAAAAAATAAAAAAAAATTATATATTAAAGGAGTTTTTGGGAGGCTGGGAGAAAATTGTCCCCCTTGGCTCTGCCAATGGTTAGTATGGCCTCCAAAGATTTTTTTTTTTTTTTTTGAGTAGCACACGCTCTTTGAGGAAAAACTTCAGGAACCAAAAATTGGTTTTTAGCATACAAAAGTCCTAAAAGCTAGTTAAGTTGTGAATTTCCATAAGCGTTTTGTTGGCTTTATTTTGTGCCAAATTTGTTGTAATTTCATGCATTTTTTTCTTGTATTTTATGGAATTTAATGTACTTGGGCCGAGTTCAGATTTGGTAAAGATTTGCTAAATAATTGGAACTCAAGACTGACTTGAGAGTGATTTGTGACTGGCAGCACCCGCGAGTTTGCATGTGAGGAGCACATGAGGAAATTTGGATGTCGGTTGGAGTTGGGGAACTCATGAGTGACTCGCAAGTGCCTCTAGACAACTCATATTCTAAAACCAACCGTGCATCTTTTTCCTCCTCTATAGAGATTAAGGGTTTTATAGATCATAAACACCGACCCTGAGAGTGTGAGAATTGTGCCTTTCATTTTGAGAGCCAAACACTTTAGTTTATCAACCTCTCTTTCTTCTCTCATTTCCATACCTTGAGAAGAGATTTACCTAAACACAACCTTCACACAATTTTAGTGTTGTGAGTATTATTCAACCGATGAGGCTGGGTAGTGCAATTGGGTGGTGTTGTGAGATCCAGAAAGGTACTTGAAGATAGGACTCTAAGAAATATATTGGTAGCTAGAGTTTGGAAGGCCCAGGTACATTGGGTAGCTTAGACTTAAAGGGTTTATGTATATTCATGTACTCTAACTTATTCATTAATGTATCATTTCCAACTTCAAAGGCTATAGAGATGTTTTACGTCGAATTCTTTGAGGTTATATATATAGACTGATATTGATCACTGCCGAAATATTTTGTTTCTTTATCCAAACTAAAATGGCTTCCGATATAGTATTAACTTCCATTGGAAATAACATCTGTTGGGCAGTACATCGGTAACAATCCTCCAAAGGAGCATCTTTTAGCTTTCATAACAAGGAACTTGTATTTTTTTGGGAACCCTATATGTTTTTAAATTTGATTGATATTCCATCATTTGCATGTTTTCCTTTGGACCTTTTCTTCCCCTTGTCAATATTCGTTGTTTCTTCATCACGCGCCTAAACGCTCCTTCTAGTTTTGTTGCTCACACAAATACCCTCAAGAAGAGTGAAGATGATTAAAGACATGATCACACAGATGATTTGTAATTACATTATCATGGTAGGCTGAATCAGAAATACATTTTAATGACTACACTTTATGTCAATAATTTAGGCAAGAAAAAATAAACACCATTAAATTACAAGCACTAATCACGTGGATGCAGGTTGCTTCTAGGCAATCCACATTAATATATTGTATTAATTAAGGTCTTAATGAGGTCTTCTATTGCTTTATCTTGGTCAAAAAGGTGATTATAAAGCATGATTATTACTTAACTTACATTCCCGTTCGCTCAGAAAAGTTCCCTTTATAGGGACAATGAGAATCGTTATAATTTGCTATATAAAAGGCAGTCACCATAGTAACAGTACTTTCCCTCTATTGGTACGTCTAGGTCAAACATGACAATGTTGGCAAATTAAGTGAGAATCAATTTATAATGTTGTAGGACCATGAATGCCCACAGAATTGCCTGATTCATATGAGTTCAACGATTGGAACTGATTAAAAGAAGATTAACCTAGCTAATTAAGTGAGAATAAATTTACTGGTGGTTGTAATAGTAATTAAGTTTAATTACTTCCAATCGATTTGACCCTTAGGAGCTTTCTCATTATACAACAAATCCTTTGCTTTCACACTGTAATTTAAAAGAAAAAGTTGGCAGCCAGCCAATTATATATGCTAGTTCTGTGAACAACTTGCTTATGGGCATGTCAGTATATTCGACAAACTCTCTAGAATGCTTTCCAGCCCTTTTTTGTTTTCTTTACTCTTTCAAATTAAATAAAGGTATTTATGGGTAACGCTAAAACACATTCAAGGTTTACTTATTTTTTATGATGAGGTTCATATATAAAGTGGCTCAAACGAGAGGCTTAAGGCTTTAGTCATCTTTCCCCCTTCACACACTTCATTTTATCTTCAGCCTTACTTAAACATTAAAAAGTATATAATCGTTTTTCAAATTTTTTTTTCTTTGATAGGTAGACAAGTCTTTTTTTTTTTTAAAGAAAAACAAACCAGTGTAAATAAGTTATGCCAGAGCAACAACACCTTCTGAATAAATAAATAAATTCATGCTTGATCTATGCATATAGTTGAAATAGAAATTTATGGTGTCAACTTTACTTTCAGAATTTAATCATATTAATCAATTGAAATGATTTAACAATTAAAAACATAAAGGTAAATTGAGAAAGTTAATAAAAAATATATATATGAATATAATTCCAACGTCTTGTTAAGAAGCTAGCAATAATGTTACGGCTTATGACTTCAATTTAAAAGCTATAATATCTACATATGCATATATGCAAATTAAAAAAACTACAATTATATTATTATTAATTTTTTTTTTGAGAGAACAATTATATTATTTATACGCACCCACACGCATATAACGTCCTGAATAACTAACATAATGCACATATTCATAATATTATATATAAGTATAGTATATTATGATTTGAGTCTTTTTATATTTATACATCTTTAATGCATTAATTTGCATGTAAAATATAATTGACACAAAATTAGTGTATAAACAAACATAAACTTGGCATGGAATTAAAATACATTTAAAATCTAAACACTTGAGAGAGAGGACATCAAATTATTGTATAATTAAATACTTGAAAAAAAATTAGAGTGCGATTTGAAAATAATTTAAAGTCTTATTTGAGTTTCCATTTTAATAGTGTATATGATGGGTGATTTGTTAGACACAACATACCAAAAATGGGTTTGTGGGCTCAAAATATTGCCTTAATGCTGTTTAATGAGACAAGATCTAGCACAAATATGATGAGTCGATGAATCCAGTTGGCGTGGGTTCAATTGTACATCCAGTATCAAGTACTGTCACTAAAGGCAAAACAGTTTAGGAATCGAAAATCTAACAATGGAATCATGTACGTACATCAAGTTGTTTCCATACATGTTTTCTAGAAAAACAATATTATGACGCCTTCACATGAATCACATCCAACCTAAAAAAGTGGCATCTTTTCATTTGATTACAGTAATATATTTATATATCACACAGAGAGACGCGTTACGTAAATCAAAGGATGTTTCAACATTATTTTAATATAGTAGAAGATAAGATCTAGTGTAGGATGAGAATATCAATTTTGTTATCCACTACTAAGATAAAGGAACATTGACAACAATCCACCCATCTAGTCTAGTATAAAACTATGCACCTTCGAATAAACACCAGAGAAGGAGCCGATGATTGACACTTGTCCTCACATTTCTTTACATCGAGTGCATGACTCTTCTCTTTCAATTAATAGTAGACCCCACCAACGAAATAACTTAAAAAGATTCACAGTGACACGTGACAGTAGAATAGTAGTCAAGACATTTTTTACAGTCTGGGAAAAACTTAGATAGTCAGCAAAGTTACGCTTTCCTCAAAACAAACATGAAAGAGCAAAACTCGTGTGCTGTCCGTACTGACATGGATCCCACGTACCATTTCCGTCAATAATAATAGCAACACATACAGAATGGATCAGAAATGAAATAAATTTCTAAAAATTCAAATATAATTTTATTTGAGAAATTATTAGTGTTAATTAATCCAGCAAAAGACAACACTGCCGAAAATGAGATATTACAACGGAAAAAAGAGTCCTAATAAGTAAAATTTAGAACAACAGCAAGAAACGCATCGTTTAGCTGTTGCAAAAAGGAGATCAACTACTGCCTATTCACATCGACCTCTGATAATTCTCAGTCTTACCGTATTTTTTCACTTTTTTTTTTCCTTTTTGGCTATTTTTCCCTAGCTTAGAGAAAAAGGAAAAAAAAATAATTATAATTATTAAAAAAAGGAAGCGAAAATTAAAATCCGATGACTTTCTTTCTCTTTTTTTTTTTTTTTTTCGGTGGTCGGCAAAAAAGTTAAGCAAACTCCGGTGGTGGAGGCTGGTTGAGATCGAGACCGAGGATTCCGAGTTTTTGAGGCTTCTGATCTCGGTGGTTGAGATCGACGACGGAAGAGGAGTCCGAGTCGCTCTGGACCCCACCGGAAAACGTCGCCGCCGGCTGGAAATGATCGAAATTCAGCTGACTATACGGATGACTCGGCAGCATCCCGGCGCGCACCACCGTGTCGAAGTAGATCATGTGATTTGCCGCCGTCGGCAGACCTCCGGCGAAGAATCCGGAGTGGTGGTGCTGCTGCTGAAAAGGAAACCTCACCGGAACAGATCCGAAACCCGCAGCGGCGCCACCGTAGGCATGAGCCTGAGCAATATTGAGATCCAACGGCGAGGATTCAACGAGAAGAGCCGATGGGTCTCTCGTCGGAGACTCAACCGTGCTGCTCTGACTCGGACTCTGGTTGTTACTATGACAGTTAACATTATTATTGTTATTATTATGGTTATCAATCTTGTTGTTGTTCACGTCGTTCGCATTTTCGGTAGGAAACGGAAACGGAAAGTTGGTCTTGGCTTTGGCACCACGAAACTCTCTGGCAGCCGTGTCGTAAGCACGAGCGGCTTCTTCAGCCGTGTCAAAAGTTCCAAGCCAGACACGGCTTTTCTTCCCCGGGTCTCTAATCTCAGCCGCGTATCTCCCCCATGGCCTCTTCCTCACTCCTCTAAAATGCACCTCCTTTCCGATTCCATTACCGTTACCGTTTCCCTTCACAGCTCTTTCTCTCGGCGCCATGTAATAGACAATAAAAAAAAAATGAATTCTTCTTTAATTTTTTTGAAGGAAACAACTGTTTTGTTTTGGTATGCTAATGGATTTGATGATAAGCGATGAGAATGACTAGGGCGGATTTCGCAATTGTGAAGTGGGAGACGAAGGTGGGTTTTATAGAGTAGTTATAAGAGAGAGAAATCGTCGCAGTCAACCAAGGATTTGACTGAAACGTTTTTTTATTTTTTTTTATTTTATAGTGAATGAGGGGCGGCTATAAAGCTTTAAAGAGAGCTTGATTGTAATTAAAATTTTTTTTTTATTATAAAGTTTTTGAATTACGTGGCATGTGGGTTGTCGAACCAGCAGACTCAATGGGCGTTGTATCAAAAAATTATCATCGTCGTCATCATCATGATCTAACGGCTGCAATTGTAGTGTCGTTTGCGTGCGGGGGAGAGTGGTCACTATTCTACGCGGTCTTCAAGCGCGTCTCTATCTACTCGCTAATTTAGTTAGTTCCTTTTAGTATTTAATTTTTGTTCTTGTTTTGTTCGTTGATTATGAGACTTGATTTTTCGATAAGTTGACATTTAAGTTTATTTATGAGAGGGCCTGATGGGATTTCAATGCTCACTGAATTGGACCAAAATATTCTGGTTTTTTGAACAATTTGGGTAAATGATCTACTACCAATAAAACTTCAAAATTTTCTCGCAACAATATGTACTATTTATTTGGACCATGAGTAGTCAAAAAAGAAAAAAAAAAGAAATTGGACCATGATTATATATAGGATGGTCCTTGGTCTTAAGAGTGGCCTGGCTTGAGAGAGAAGATTTCAAGATTTGGATGTGTGTCTGTGAAACAACAACCGGTTGAACAAGTTGTCGGCATATTCTGCTATCTCGCCGCGTGACTTGGGATCGTTTTTTTTTTCTTATATATATATAATTTTTTTTTTCTTTATTTATAAAAGTTTTGATTGATTGATTGATTTATTTTTTCCTAGTTTCACAAAAAAAAAATTTATTTATTTTTTCCTCATATAAGCGCTGCTGTTAAAGCTTTAGAGGTGGATTTGGTTTTGGTCTCACTTTCTCTAAATTTTCACTCTGTACGCTTGATTTATCATCGTGTCCCTTTGAACCGCTTGAGCCTTTGGACCAACCGGCATTAGGCAGCTCCTCCAATCATTTTTCGACACGTGTCCCATTGTTCTTTACGCGTGTTCATGGCAAGCGGTGAAAACTCACGCAACCTTTGGCCCCCTACGTCAGCTGCTTACACATGGGGAGTGGGTTTCTGACAGAAATATCTATAATCTACTCTCCACGCGCCTATCTTATCTCCGTGGTTTACACGTATCCAACTTTCCAAAAATTATTTAAATCTGCCCGCCACTGCATTTCTTGTTTAATTTTTCTGCAACACTTTTTTCTTTCTACTTTTTGGATTCGAATAACACGTGCTCTTTGCAATAGAGGGTATTCCACTATTTCGTATTCGCAAGAGAATTATTCAAAAAATAAAAAAAAGTGCCCGTTTGAGAATTATTTTCATTAACTTATTAGGTTTATACATTAAGTTTGATAAAAATATAGTTTGTTTATGATCTATTTTTTTTTTTGAGAAACATGTTTATGATCATGTTAAGAGCACATACATTTTACTTAATTATATGTGTGGTTTATGTCAATATCGCTAGTAATGCTGTGTTTATTTTAATAATAAAAAAATTTATGTAAAGATAATTTTTTTTTATATAATTTTTTTTAATGTTTGGTAATATAAAAAAAAAGTTCAAATTTGGTAAAAATAGGGTATAAAACTCCTGTTTTTTTTTATTCTTCATCCCATAAGAGATTACCACATCAACTTTTTACTTAAAATTCAATATATTTTATCACTTATAATAACATCTCAATGAATTCACAGTTAAGTTAAATTTTCAAGCGGGTATTAAAATTGAATGAGTGTAATTTTCCATATTTTTTAATATGTAATATGATAATGTAGCATGTTGAGATTGGAGAGGTAAAATTTGGATTTTACACATCTTTAAAAAATTCAATCTCTAAAAAAAATGGTCAAAGAAAAATAATCTTTCAACTTCTCTTATTTAACTTGGTATTAGATAGAATTGTTTGCTGCTAAAAGTTTCTAGAAAATAATTATTTATCACGTGAAGCTAAATAAAGAAAATAACTCTATTTTATGCGAGGCTAAATAAGAGAAGTCAAGAGATAGTTTTACAACTCATTTTAAGGCTACTACTAAATATAGGAAAACGAGATAGTTTTTAAAAAAATAAATTTTCAAAAAAATAAATATTTTTTAAAGAATGTTAATGTGGAAACAATTTGAGCCTAAGTTTGTTTTGGATTTACCTTTCAAAGAATCAAACTCATAATGTGCGATTCATAGTGGAAATGGTTAATTAATTTTAGTGCTAAATCAATCTTTATGCAGACATATATGTAGCCTGTCCCTTAAAAAAATGTAGACGCATGTAGCTAAATACTTTTGGATTTTGGTTTTTTGGGAAACTAGGAATTGTTGTAGATTAAATGTGGATAGATGTATCTAAAAAGGGAAAAAAAGAGAGAAAAAGATTAGTATCAGAAATGAAGTTTGAAGACAGACGTCTTGAAAAGGTACGTAGTCCCGTACTTATTATTATTATTATTATTATTATTATCTCTGATTGATCTCCTTGCAAAGGAACCGTTGAAAGAGAAATCTCTGCAGTCATTGATTTTGTTTTACCTTGATGTATGGTCCGCAATTCACCATGATGAATTAGTCATTCGAGGTGGAAAAGAGAGGAAATATACCCCATCCAAAATAATATACAATGGCAAACACTATTGTACAAAGAATTCTATTTTTTTTTAATTTTTTTTTATAATTATTTTAAAACTAACATGACTTTGGGTCATCACACTAATATTATGTGATTCTTTATATATTTGGCATGCAAAAATATTTGTATATTAATTATGATCTGTCGCATGGCTTTACAATGTGCCAATAATAATAATAATAATAATAAGCTTATTATCAAGGACCATTGGCTAAAAATCATCTCATATTTAATCAGTGTCGATTTTGAAGTGTCTGCACCAATGGTCTTGTAACGTAATGGTAGTCTTCTTCTGTTTAATAAAGAGGATTGGGGTTTGTTCCATCATACCTGTGATTTTAGAGGTTAAGAGATTTACGTGATGATTTAAAAAAGGAAGATTAAAAAGATTTAAAATTTTGGAGTGTATGCAAAAATGGATATCAATCGTATTACATTGGCTAACAAATTATACGAATTAGACCCATGCACCCTCAAAGTTTTTCATTTTCGTACAACGTACATAGAATTACACCTCATAGAATGGAAGATATTGAATTTATTACTTTTTTCTTTTAAAGAAAAAATTGTTGTAAGAAAAAAAAAGAATTTAATATTTTTCTGTACGGAAAAATTATGGCTATTGTTACCTAAAACTACCATTTATTAAGAAATAAGGACAAGAATATGCCAAAGTCAGACTATTTTCTTGCAAGGAACCACTGTGTAAAAATTAATAAGTATTTTTTATAAAAATTGCAAGAAGGAAGAAGGGTTTTTCAAAACCTAGGGGAGCCCCCCTTTGTCAATGCAAGCATTCATATCAAGTCCATTAAGAACTATTCATAAAATATTTCAAAATCACCCCTACATCCGATTATCTATTACTATTTAATTTTTTAGAAAATGGTATAGTATCCATTGTTTTTATAGAAGCAATGTACAGTCACAAAATCCTCTATTGGCGTGGGCAAAATGGTTTTTTTCTCAAGGGAAACTTTGCACCCATCTTGACCATCTACTTGGCCAGTATAGAGACAAATTCAAACCAAACATGTGAGATTAATATGAAAAGAAAAACTTTTTGGTATTTATTTATTTAGTAAATAAATTGATTTAAAACTTATTGTATAGACAAAAGCAATAGGGTTAAGGCCTAGAGAGCCCAACAAAATGAATTTGTAGAGGGTGGGCTTATGGATTGGGCTTCAATGGATTGAGCAACGCGCACAGTAGACTAAGGATAGTAAGAAAGCACAGAAAATTAAGCTGAGTGCAAAGAAAATCCTTCCTTGGCAAAGTTCGAGGAGAATAGTTCTTGAATATATTTCTTTAGACTTGGTTACAATTTTAGTTCTTGGTTGCTACAGTGTCCTCTTCTACAATTTTCCCCTCCCCCCTTGTTCTGGTGGGTTTCATACGTTATATAGCCTCTTACCGTTGATCTTGACCCTCCATTTGTTGATCACGCAGGCCACCACCTTAGTGCTTGTCCCATTAGACATTTCCCCAAATCTTTTGTGAGTTTTGGCAATCAAGACGGCACTGTTCAAAGGTCTTCTCCATATTAATGCGGTCAAAGGGTTAAGTAGGGTGCAATTAATGTGGTGGTAGCATCCATCCCTTTAGACACAATAGGCTTAACCCCCTCTATAAAGTTCTGCCCCCTACAATGTGGCCTCCTTTGATGATGTGCCAGTGACGTGGCCATGACTGGCCTCTTTGGCCTCACTGTCAAAGGGGATGGTCTCCTCGGAACTGCACTGGACTCTTCGGTCGTGAGTATGACACGTGACATGGCTATTTTATTAAATTCCTGTGCCCCATAATAGCCCCTCAAAATTCCAATTTTTTTCTCCTGTTCGAGGAGAAAAAAAAAAAAAAGGTTTTTGACCTCAGGGTGATTATCTCCACATGTTTCTTTGATTTCCCATGTGAGAGCGTAATTTATTATGTCCTGTAATTGCTCCTGACGCTTCGAAATCCGCAACGCATCATTAAATGCTCTAGGCGGCGCCTTGTCTCCCACGTATTGTGGTGAGATGAAGATCCTACGACTGAGATTTCTCCTCGAAATTTGGGGAGGGGTAACTCTCGCCCAACTCTGCCTCCTATATAAGGCACTTGGGGGATTCATTTCTCCCACTTTCCAAATTTTCGAACTTTCAAGACTTTCCAAATCTTCAAACTTTCAAGAAGCTTCTGAAGTGACCCTTGCCCTTATTTTAGTAAGTTCCCTTATTCTTAGGTTTCTTTTCTCCTCGGCCAGTCTCCTCGGCCTTTTGTCTTCTGTTTCTCTCTTCATAAACATCTCTTTCGCTTCCCCTTAGTCTGCTTAGATGGGTAGGTTGGCTCATTTAGTAGATACCCTCGCAGGTATGGAGGGGTTTAGGGCCATGTACCGCATTCCCCATAAGGTCTCCTTGTGGTATCACCCTCTAGGCGATTGACATACCCTCAGAAAGGAAGGGGAGGTTGTCATTCTCATAATCGCCTTTTTAGAGGGGGGGAATAAGGCTTCCCATAGGTAGAGTGACTAGGGATTTCCTAATCGCCCATAGACTTTGCCTTCACCAATGCGCGCTCAACTTGTTTAGAGTTTTAGGTAGTGTAGATGCTCTTAACGAGCATATGGGATTAGGCCTCACCTGGCACAATGTTGTCTGGATGCATGAGTGCCATCTGCTTACAGACTCAGGCTACTACCTTAAGTCTAGGTCTTCTGACTTTGGGCTCATCTCGTGCCTCCCTAAGTCTAATAAGGGCATGAAAGATGAATTTCTAATCGTCTCAGGTGAATGGCATGACGGTCTTCACTGCCTAACCCAGGAGGGAGCACTAAGTGGGGTACCCTAGGTTTAAGTCTTCTAACAAGGGGATTAGTTTTGTAGCTTGCTTCGTTCTTCATTCCTTTTGTGTCTTGTTTCCTTCTGATTGATGACTAGTTTTTCTAACTGTGGTTTTGCTTCTCGGCTTTTTTGCAGATAAAAGATACGTGGCCCCCAATATCAACTTCGTCAATGTTTCCGATCTCAACAAAGTACTGAGATCCGAGGTGTTTGTAAGCGATGATAGGCAACTACGAGCTGTCCACCTCATCCTCGACTTCCAACCTCTGTCTGACAAGTTTTAGGATGCAGGCAACACGATCAGAGCAGGCGATCATCGGTTGGCTTGGATTGACATCTCAATGCCCGGATTCCTAGCCCGAGAAGGCATAGTGCAAGTTGAACTGCCTTCCCACCATTCTCCCTGCGAATCAGCAGTTCTGAGAGAAGAGACAGCTTCCTCGCGATAGTCTCTTGAGGAGGAGATAGAATAGTTTTGACTTAAGGAAGCGAGGGAGGAGCAAGGGGAGCCTGTGATTCAGGTCTCAGACTCTGAAGATGAACTTGATAGATCCTCAAATGTTAGGTCCCTCGGGTTCGTTGTCACGTGCATAACCAGCAGCTTAGAAGAAAAGGAAGAAGAAGACATGCCATTGGAGAGGAAGAAAAGGGCAGGCCTCCGTGCATTCCTTGTAGGAAGGTCTAAGGAGTCGGGGCCTAGAGATGCCTCGGGCTCTGAGCTTTCTACCCTTCCTCCTCCTCCTCCTCCTCCCCCAGTTCCTTTAGTTAACCCCTTCGCACCGACGAATTTGAAGAAAAGGAAGAAAAACAAGGAGGTGGCTGAGGAAGGGGAGGTGGTTCCCCCTAAGATCTCCAAGACGGCCAAGGGCAAGGGGTGGGCTTCCTCAGTTGAGAGTAAGGATGTTAAGTATGTGGCCAAGGTGCACCCCACGAATCCCACGTGGAACCCCAGGTTGGAGCTGGATGGCACAACGATACCCTTGAACTCCTTCATTAGGGAGTTCCAAAGGGGGAACACTCATTATGTTGCTGATGCTTTGGAGTAGCCCCATTTGTTGCCGAAGGATATGGCGGCTGTGAAGAATGTGAAGCAGCAGGATCTCTTCCTGTCCCTGAAGAGGGACTTGGTCTTGGTAAGTCTCTCTACTCACCTTGCTAATTTCATGCTTGGTTATCTCTTTCCTGTTTGATAGAGCGTTCTTTTGTCTTTTTGTGCAGGCTATACAGGAGGTGTTTACGGCCAAAGAGTGGGTGAAAGATGCCCGAAACGAGGCTAGGCTCACGGACAACCTTCGCTTGGAGACCACCAAGGCATTGGGTGTCGCTGAGCAAAAGAATAAGGAGCTGGCTCAAAAGCTGGCTGCGCGGATAGGGACCGAAAAAGCACCGAGGCTGGCCTTAAGATCGCTGAGGTGCAGGCTGAGGAGTAGCACAAGAAGCTCTATTATTCTGAGATAGAGTTGGCCACAGCCAAATATGAGGTCATGGCTCTGAAGGCAAATCCGGGGAAGGCCAAGGAGGCTGCTCGGGTGGCTAAGGTATTTACGGAGGCTTCGCAGCAAAATTTTTACGAACTTGGGGTGCAAGAGACTGAAGCCCACTTAATTGAGGAGCTAGCTGAGATTTGCAGGGACTACTGCGAAGAGGTGTGGACCGAGGAATTGAACTTGGCTAGAGTCCCTGCTGACTCAGAGTGGAGGAGGGCTAAAAACATTTACTACCCATCAGACCTCCGATAGGCTCTTGTAGCACCTTTGAGCTCTGATGCAGGTGTTGCTGCTGCAACAACTACCCCTAAGCAGCTTCCTGTTACCTAGGCTTCTTTTCCCCTTCCTGAGACCTCCAAAATCCCTGGCAAGGTAGGCAACCAAAGCCGTGGGGTGGAAAGAGCCAAGGGCAAGGTGGCTGAAGCTCTTCTAAAGGCTAAGGACCTAGAGGCTAACCTAGGCAAGGATGCTGCTCCCAAGAAAAAGGAGTCTGAGCCAGTCAAGCCTCAAGCCATGGCCCTGGAGAAGAAGGCCAGCTCAGGCAAGATTGCTGATCCCCCTGTCTCTAAGCCAGCCAACAAAAGAGAAGACCCTCCTCTAGCTAAGGTTTAGATTAGGGTTTTTCTTTTCTCACTTTTTTTTTTTTTTTGTACTTTTCTTTTGTTATGGCAGTTTGCCACTGCTTATGATGTACCCTTTCTTTTGTTCAATGAAATGACATTAACTTTACTTTAAGAACCTTTGTTTTCCTTGCAATATTTGTCTCTGATTGGCTGTAGTTACTGTTTTGTCCTTTGCTAAAAGGTTAGATTGATGATGCTTCTAAGGGTGAATGCCCATACTTTAACAAAAGATAATAGTAATGAATTGTTGTTAATCCAAATAAATCAAGCCTATGTAAATAGTGAGAAAAATAACTATGTGTTGGTACTAAAAATTGTATAATCAACAAGAATGTCTAAGTCCTTAGAGACAAGCAAAACAATTAGTAGAAAGGTACCATGTGTTTGATGCCTCTCATTTTAAGAGTACCCTATGAATGTACCTTCAGAATCCTTTGACCCAAACTCAGGGTGAGTCCTCATTCTCCCATGATGATGCATACGCCAAGGTCCTATCCTAAGTGAATTTGTGGAGTGTTATTTTACTCAAGGCATGTAGTCCGAGGCCCTGTTTAAAAGTTGGACAAATAATGGAAAGTATTAATTTACCTAAGGCACGTAGTCCGAGGAACCAAACATAACTAAGGTTCTGTTTAACACTTGGACAAATAATTGAGAGTATTAATTTACCTAAGGCATGTGGTCCGAGGAGCTAGACATAGCCAAGGTTCTATTTAACACTTAAAATAATTGCCCAGAATATTAATTTACCTAAGTTATGTGGTTCGAGGAGCCAGACATGACCAATGTTCTATTAATATTCAAACAAGTAGTCCAGAATATTAATTTACCCAAGGTATGTGGTCCGAGGACCTAAGTATGACCAAGGTTCTGTTTAATATTCAAACAAGTAGTCCAAAATATTAATTTACCCAAAGTATGTGGTCCAAAGAGCCAAACATGACCAATGTTCTGTTTAATATTCAAACAAGTAGTCCAGAATATTAATTTACCCAAGGTATGGTCTGAGGAGCCAAGCATAACCAATGTTCTGTTTAATATTCAAACAAATAACCAACATGACACATAACTTTAACAAAAATATTGCATAATTGCCTTTCATTAATAATAATACATTCGCAAGTTATTTACATTCTAGGGGCATGGTACAATATTTTCGTCCAAATCTTCTAGGAAGTATGCACCTATACCAGCTACCGAGGTGATACGGTATGACCATTCCCAATTGGGCCCCAACTTTTCCATGCTGGGTTTATTGCAGTACCCACCACCTTCCTCAACACCACGTCTCTAGGGGCTAATGGCCTCAACTTCACACCGGAGTCATACCCCTGTTTGAGCTTCTGCTGATAGTATGCAAATTGAACCATGACATTTTCTCTCCGTTCTTCAACTAAATCTAGGCTCTTTCCCAGTAAGTTGTCATTGCTATTTGGAGTGAATAAGTTTGTCCTCAGCGTTGGGAACCCAGTCTCAAGAGGAATCATAGCCTTGACCCCATAAGTCATTGAAAATTGTGTTTCCCCTGTGGACCTGTGAGGGGTAGTCCGATACACCCAAAGAACATGTGGCATCTCTTCCACCCATTTACCTTTTGCATCATCCAACCTCTTCTTGAGTCCATTTACTATGACTTTGTTGACAGTCTTGGATTGTCCGTTCCCTTGTGGGTAAGCCAGAGTGGAGTACATATTCTTGATTCCCAATTCAGAATAGTACCTTTTGAAAGCTTTGCTATCCAACCGAAGTCCATTTTCTGAAATGAGGGTATAAGGAATCCCAAATCGAGTGATAATATTCTTCCACACAAACCTCTTGACATCCACATCCTTAATATTTTCCAGTGGCTCAACTTTGACCCACTTGGTGAAGTAGTCAATGTCAACCAAAAGCCATCTTCTATTTCCTATTGCTTTAGGGAAGGGCCCTAAAATGTCTAAGCCTTATTGAGCGAAAGGCCAGTGACTAGATAGAGGGTTAAGCACACCCCCTAATTGATGAATGTTCGAAGCAAATCTCTGGCATTGGTCACACTTCTTCGTGTATTCCTACGCCCCCTTTTGCATATTTGGCCACCACTATCCCTGAGTGAGGGCCTTGTGAGACAATAACCTGCCTCTCGTGTGGCTCCCATAAATCCCCTCATCTAGCTCCTCTAGGAGTGGCTCTACTGTGTTAGGGTGGATGCATAGCAGATATGGTCCAGAGAAAGAGCGCTTGTACAACTTTTGATCCTTTCGGACAACAAAAAATGAGGAGTTTTTCTTCACACCATATCGGCCTCTACCTTCTCCTCGGGCAAGACGTCATCCTTGAGGAACAGCACAATAGGATCCATCCAACTAGGCCCTGCCCTGACTTGAAGGATTTGAGCCTTGCCTCTCTTCGAATTAGTGGGTTTACACAAATCCTCTACCGGGATAATCTGAGGAAGCTCTACACTGAGGAGGTTGCGAGAGTGGCAAGAGAATCTGCATGCATGTTTCTGCTTCTAGGAATTTGCTGTAAGATGAAAGACTTAAGCCTTGATTACAGGTGCCTAACTTGACTCAAATATCCTTGCATCCTCAAGTCCCTGGCTTATAGCTTTCCATTTACCTGGCCAACAACTAACCTTGAATCTAAAAACACCTCCACTATTAATCCTCCCATTTTCTGAACCATATCCATTTCAACCAACAAAGCCTTAAACTCGACCTCATTGTTTGTGGCAGAGAAGCCCAACTTCGAGGATTTCTTAATAGTGACCTTCTCGGGAGATATCATAACTAGCCCTACTCCCGATCCCCTTTGATTGGCTACACCATCAACGTATACCTTCCAGGCCAGGGGTTCTTACAAAGACACCATCCCAACTGATTTTCCATCTATGTTCTGCTCTTCTTCTTCCTTTTCCAGTGGAGACTTAGCAAATTTAGCCACCAAGTTTGCGAGGACCTGACCTTTAACTAAGGTACGAGGTATATACTTGATATTAAAAGCGCATGGGATCGTACCCCACTTGGCAATCCTTTCCGTGTAATCTGCTCTCTGAAGCAGGTATTGAAGAGAAAGTTGGGTCAAGACCACAACCGTGTGAGCTTGAAAGTAATAAGAGAGCTTATGTATAGCATGCACCACTACCAAAATGGTCTTCTCTAGTGGTAGGTAGCGAACCTCTACTTCGTGCAATGATTTTCTCATATAGTAAACTGTTCTCTACACTCCATTGTCGACTTGTATCAGTACCAAGCTCACTGCATAGGAGGCTACAACAATATAAGCAAACATAACCTCCTCCTCTTCGGGCTTGGATAAAAAAGGTGACTGAGAAAGGTATTCCTTCAGTTGCTGGAAGGCCAAGGCCCACTCCTCAGTCTATTCAAATCCCTTCCACTTATGCAAAAGCTGGAAGAAAGGCCAACACCTATCTATCAATTGAGAGATCAATCAGTTTAGAGCGGTAGTCATCCATGTCAGCTTTTGAACTTATTTGGGGTTCTGAAGAGGCTGCAAACTGTTAATTGCATTGATTTGATCAGGGTTGACTTCAATTCCACAATGAGTGACCATGTAGCCCAGAAATTTACCCGAGTCGATGCCAAACAAACACTTGGAAGCGCTGAGGCATAGTTTGTGCCCCCTAAGTATTTCAAAGATGCTCCCGAGGTCACCCACGTTCTAGGATACCACCTTAATATTTACTATTATATCATCTATATAAACCTCGATATTTTTGCCTAACTATGGCTCGAGCATCCTGGTCATCATCCTCTAGTAAGTAGACCCTGCATAATTCAGTCCAAAGGGCATCACCTTGTAATGGTAGTTGCTAGTAGGCGTAACAAAAACTGTCTTCTAAATCTAATGTTATTTGATGTTACCCTAGAAAGTCATCTAGGAAGCTCATTCGAGGATGGCCCACAGTTGCATCCACCAACTGGTCTATCAGAGGTATGAGGAAGGGGCCTTTTGGGCAGGCTTTATTTAAATCCGTGAAGTCCACACATACTCGTCACTTCCCACTTTTCTTCTTCACCACCACTGTATTGGCCAACCACTTAAGGTAAAACACCTCTTTAATAGCCCTTGCCTACTTGAGCTTAGTCACTTCCTCCCTAACAGCATCAAAATGTTCCTTAGATGATTGTTGAGGTGGTTGTTTCTTGGGGACGGTGGATGGATTGATGTTCAAGTGGTGGAAAATGAAGCTCAAATTCACCTCGAGAGCTTCATAAGTGCTCCACGCAAACACATTGAGGTTTTCCCTAAGAAACATTACTAGCTCCTCCTTCTCCTAGGGAACTAGTTGAAATCCGATTTGGAAGAGCTTACCCTCGTCATCACCAACGACAACTCTTTCTAGCTCCTCACATTCTGCCTCTCTCACTACCATGTCCACAGACCACACTGTTACCTTTGATTGCTATAAACCTTGGTCGGCAGCAGCTAAGGACTCACTTTCGGCCTGATGCTTGACTGCAGCCACCAAGCACTGCTTGGCCATAGACTGGTTTCCCACTAGTTCCTCGACTAGATCCCTTGATGGATACTTCACCTTCAAGTGCAGGGTGGAAGGCACGACCTCCATGGCGTGGAGCCAAGGTCTCGCCACAATAGCAGTATAAGGGGAGTATGCGTCTACCACGATGAAGTTCATTTCCACAACCTCTGACCCAGTTTGAACAAGTAGCCTGATTTGGCCATTTGGAAAGACAATTTTTCCATCAAATCCTATCAGAGGGGAGTTGTAGCTGGCCAGGTCCTCAGGCCTTAGCTTCAGCCCCTTATACAGGTTGGGGTGCATTATCTTGGCATCGCTACCCTAATCTACCAGCACCCTTTTGATGTCGTATCCTCCAATCCTGAGAGTAACTACCAGGGCATTCTCGTGTGGTTGCAAGGTTCCAATTTTATCCTCATCAAAAAAGCTCAAAGCTAGTCGAGCCTCTAATCTAACCCTCTTCGAATTATGGGGCGAGTCCCTTGTAGATGGTTGAGCTACAAGCATCACCCTAGATGGCTGAGAACCAGTCCTCTCTAGGCAGCTAGGATGACACTGATTATACCCAAATGTGCTCTTACATAAGCATTTTTCTGAGCTCCTGACCCTGCTTGGCCACCCTGTCCACTAGGTTGGTATAGGAATTGCTTTAACTTTCCACTTCGGACTAGCTGCTCCAGGTGATTCCATAAAGTCCTACAATCTTCTGTGGTGTGTCCTCACTCTTGGTGGTATTGGCAATGAAGGCTATGGTTGTGCTTCGCAGGATCTCCTCCCATCTTATTTGGCTATTCAAAGTATGACATATTCTTAATTTTTTTCTAGGATTTGATGTACTGGCTCTCGGAACACCATGTTGACCACTTGAGCAGTGATAGACCCAGGTTGATTGGCAAAATCCCTCCGAGAATGGTTATTGTTGTATCGGTCCGACCTAAAATCCCTTCTATCTTGAGGGACCACCTTGGCTTTCCCTTTCCCTCGCTGTTGATCCTCCTCGATCCACTTGTACTTGTCAATACGGTCCATGAGTTGACGTACACTCTTAATAGGTTTCCTATTCAAAATTTCCTCAGACTGTGCTCAGCAGGTAGGCCAACCTTGAATTTCCTTATAGCCACGTCATCAAAATTCTCATCTATTTCATTAAAAATTTCTTAGTATTTGTTAGAATACGTCTTCAGGGTTTCCCCTTCTCACATAGTCTTAGATAATAGGGAGTCCAAAAGCCGAGGAACTCTGCTGCAAGTTACAAACCAAGAGCTCTTGTAAGCTCCTTAAAAGAGTTAATAAATCATTCCCTTAGATCATTGAACCATCTCATTGCCACGGGCCCTAAACTGGATGGGAACACCTTGCACATCGGGGTCTCATTCTTCAAGTGAAAAACCATTCTCTGGTTGAAGTGGCTAACATGCTCCACAAGGTCCATTCTGCCATTATACGTGGTGAACGTTGGTTGAATAAACCGCCGAGGAAGTTTTCCCCCTCGATCCTACGGGTGAAGGGTGACTTGGAAATCTGATTCAGAGCCTTACTCATAGCGTTGTTGCCCAAGCCTTTGTAAGACAGACTCTTCCTCCTTTGCTTACCATGGCGTTCCTCATCACACGAAAAAGACTCATTAGGAGGAGTCCTTGATCTAGGCTGGTAGCTATTATCGCTATCACCATCAGAAGAATGGCCAGAACTCGAAGGGTTTCCTCTGCGTCGCTCGCGGCGTAACCTCCTATGCAAACGGTCTATCTCCAGTTGCAGGCTCCTAATATTTTCCTCATGAGAGACGTGACTCCCACCTCGAGATTGGCCTCTACTAGTGTGTGTCGTGTGCACACTAACCTCCCAGTCCTTTCTTCGCTCAAGATTGAGAAAATGATCTTGACGTTGGGAACCAATAGATTCTTCCAGGTTAGGCCCCAAACCTACCATGGCTAAATGTTGATCTTACTAAAGCTCAAGTCTTTCCCACAGATGGCTCCAATTGTAAGGGCAAGTTTTGGATCCTAAGCCCAAAAAAAAACAACAGGGTTAGGGCCTAGAGAGCCCAACACAATGAATTTGTAGAGGGTGGGCTTATGGACTGGGCTTCAATGGATTGAACAACGCGCACAGTAGACTAAGGATAGTAAGAAAGTAAAGAAAATTAAGCTGAGTGGGAAGAAAATCTCTCATTGGTAAAGTCTGAGGAGGGTAGTTTTTGAATATATTTCTTTAGACTTGGTTACAATTTTAGTTCTTGGTTGCTACAATGTCCTCTTCTACAATTTTCCCCTCCCCCCTTGTTTTGGTGAGTTTCTTACGTTATATAGCCTCTTTCTATTGATCTTGACCCTCCATTTGTTGATCACGCAAGCTATTACCCTAGTGCTTGTCCCATCAGACGTTTCCCCAAATCTTCTGTGAGTTGTGGCAAACAAGACACTATTCAAGAGTCTTCTCCACATTAATGTGGCTAGAGGGTTTGGTGGGGTGCAATTAATGTGGTGGTAGCTTCCATCCCTTCAGACACGACATGCTAAACCCCCTCTCTGAAATTCTTCCCCTATAGTGTGGCCTCCTCTGATGATGTGCCAGTGACGTGGCCATGGCTCGCCTCCCTGGTCTCACTGTCCAAGGGGATGGTCTCCTCAAAATTGCACTAGACTCCTCGGCTGTGGGTATAACACGTGGCATGGCTATCTTATCAAATTCCTTTGCCCTATATATATATATATATATATATATATATATATATATATATATATATATATATATATATATATATGTATGTATGTATGTATATGTATGTATGTATGTATTTGTCCTATTCATGTATTCTTTTTCTTGATCTCTGCTTTTCAACCCTTCTTGTTTTGTATCATGATTTTTGGCTTTATTGAAATTTCTACCTCTCAAATATTTAAATTCTTACTTTTAAGAGTGAATATTTTTACCATTGATAATAATAACACACTTTTGAAATACACCTAATACATGTCTAGCATATATAATAATTATTTATCCAACAAATAACGAAGAGATACACCAATTAAGAATTGTTTAAAAAACGATAAATTTAATTAACTTCTAAAAAACTCAATTTTCTACTCAATTAACAAGCCATGGGTGGAGTGGTACTTCCCCAAGCCTCAAAGGCTTGTGGAGCTTGAGGACCTAAGTTCAAGTGGTCCTGAATGGGAAGGGATGGAAGTAGTATATTAGGTTCATTAGATTTAAGATTTCTAACTGAGCTAAAAAAAAAAAAACCCATGAAAATTTGTTGGGCTTTTTGTGGAGCCTATTTGTGTTTAATTTGGTTGACGACCCGACCCGAAATAATGTTGTGCGGTTTTTAATAGGAGATTTTCTGAGGCTTAGTCTATAGAGCGTAGGCTTGGGCCAGTAGGCCTAAGCCGTAGTGCTCATGGGGGTTCGGGGGCAAGGCCCCCTGGAAAATTTTTTTGGCTCGTTTTGTAGCCTATTGTGAATCCTGTGTGCAGGATATAGAAACCGCTATTTTGGTGATTAGGGTTTCTTGTTGTTGTTTTTGAGAGAGTGAAAAACTGTACGGCCGCACTCTATATTTTTTCCTGATAATAGTGAAATCCCTGCAATTTTGTAGACGTAGGCAAATTGCTGAACCACTTAAATACTATCTTGTGTGTGTGATTATTTTTTCTTTGGTTTCTCACATGTTTGAGAATTTTGTGTTAATTCCCTACAAATTTACACTCTCTCTTGTCTCGAAAACCAAAAAAAGTAATAAATAATTAGAATAGAAAATAACAATAAATTAAAGATAAAATATCTATATTTTCAAGAAAGTTTCAAACTCCAAGCATATCGAACTCATACAAATAAACCCTCGAGTTCCTCAATCAAATTTTATTGATCATATCAACAACAGATGGTAACTTGTACAACTTTATACATCATATTATGAATGGTACATTATATTTTGATTGCTTATACGATTGAGTTACAAGAATATTGGGATATTTGATGCTATATAATTTTCATAAAGTAATTAATCAATTAATATATGGGTTGGGTTCAAGTTACACTTGGTGTAACTCTTAGCAATATTACATCACCCAACAATTAGTTAATAAATTTATATTTTGAAAATTCTACCGTTGGATTACATGTTCTATATGTTCTAAACATGCATGCCAATTTTCATACCAATCAAATGTTATTTACAATTCGATTCATAAACTCATCTTTTATGCATTATTTTAAATTACAAAACGTCACTATTGATCTTTGATCATCTTGAAATTTTGCAAGTATGGAGAATATACAAAAATAATGTAATCTAGCGGTTGATTTATTAAAATTCACATATAGTTAAAAAATATTGATTGGTGTAACATTACTTAGAGCTATATCAAGTGTAACTTTAACCCAACTCTTAATATATATAGATATAGATCAACAATTAATATATTTTAATATTTATAGAGAGAGAGGATCCATAGGTTGACCACCGGAACCCGATCTCTTGTAGACCTGTCAAGGGCCTAAAAATAATGACATTTAAATCTAGATAATTTCGACTTCTTCTTTTTTTTTCTTTTTCTTTTTTTTTGGCAGATAATTTCGACTTGAACCTGAACACGACCTGACAACCCATTCTTGAGTCTAGTTAAAGCTACAGTCTTATAATATGCCATGCATCTACTGGTTTTGCCTATCCACAAATTCTTTTAATGGAAACAAGAGAATTTGTTTTGTACATTTGGTGCTTTACATATTTCTCTCTCATAAATATAATTTGGCTTTCGCTAACGGGTGCTGGACAGCACTCGTTAAATCTGCATGAGCACTGTTTAAGTGGGTCTATTTTTACTAAAATAGCCCCACTTTAATTGGGAAGTAAAAAAAAACAACACCACCTTAATGATGTGTGTCTATAGAAAACAAAAAATATTGTATGCTTTTACTTAAATACTCTTTCAGCCATTTTTACTATCTCTTCTTTATCTCTCCCCCATCCTTTGGTTTTTCATTCATCCTTACCCAAATCCAGTTTCATCACCACCACCAACGACAAACCCAAATTCCACAACCATTAGCACCACCAACAGCCACACAAAAAATCCAAAAGAATGCATAAGAAACCCACAACCAAATCCCACATCGCCGAAGAAGAAGAAGAATAACGAAGAGCGAAAAAAAAAAAAAAAAAATCGAAGCCAAAAAATGGAGGTCCAGCGAAGTACGAGCTGATGTCGCCAGCAAAGCTTCCAATCTCGAGGTCCCCATTTATAGCAAACCCAAACCACAAATATAGCAAACCCAAACTTCCGATCTAGGCTGAGTTTGAACTGATCTGGTGGTTGCTTGTGACGGTGACGACTGGTGTGGTGGTGGCGGCTTGTGGAGGAGCGATGAAAGGTCAGTGAGAAGAGAGAGCTCTGGGTAAAAGAAGAAGAAGAAGAAGGAGAAGAGACAGAGAAGAACGGGGAGAGAAGAGAGAGCTCAGGGTAAAAGAAAAAAAAAGAAAAAAGAAGAAGAAGGAGAAGAGACAAAGAAGAACGGGGAGAGAAGAGAAAACTTAGGGTAAAAGTTAAAGGGCATTTTAGTCTAATTGCAAAATAACTTAAGTTTTCAATAAAAACTGACACACACCTGACATATATTCAACTTTTTTTTTTGCTCTCTATCAAACATGAGTATTTTATTGTAATTTTATATCACATTAACAAGACCCATATAGTTTTCATGTAAAGAGACCCAATTGTAGGGCTCACTACTGGATAATTTTATTAGAAAAAGAAGTCTCTCTCTCTCTCTCTCTCTCTCTCTCTCTCTCTCTCTATATGGGGGCAAATCATGAACAGGAGAATAGGATATTTAATCATCACTTGCCCAAAAAAAAAAAAAGAAAAAAAGAAATTTGGGATCCCATAATAAAAGAACAACCTCGGTGTCTTAAAGCACCACACCAAGTCACCAACCGTGGCAGAAAGAGACTTCCATTTCCTCCTCAATTATACGCGTGCATGAGTACTAAGCTTGAATTTATCTTTATCCTTTTATTTTTTTTTTTTTTATTTTTTAGGTTATCCTCATTGTCGATTTTACTTGTGCAGCGAAACGATAAGACAATCATTGAAAAGAACGTGTATTATTTTAATTTTAATTTGGACCATTTGGTTTGAAATGAATAAGAGAAAGACTACATTCAACAACTCTGACGATACACAAAAATTTCACTACTACTTTTTACAATTATACAGATTGTGATTCTTTTTTTTTTTTTTTTGATAAGACAGATTGTGATTCATAGTAGTAAATACATGATAAAAAGGTGGTTTCATACAAAATATGTTTTTGATCTGTTATTTTTTAAAGTCCATATATAAAAATGTTATATTAATCATAATCTATCATCTTTATTTTATATATATATATATATAAAATCTACTACATCATTGTTCATATGATATTGTGTACCATAATAATTAAAAAATAACACAACATAATATAAAATTCATTACTTCTGTCCTAAAACGACCACCGCAACTATACCTAATTATTCAAGCCACCTAAAAAAAAAAAAGCCGCCTATTTATTTTCAGATTCTTTGCCGTCAGAAAATCTGGTAATTATTTTTGCTGCCGGAGTTTTGGTATAAAGGACCCCATCAATTATCTGCCTCAGGATTGACTTATTGACTTTGGAGTTTGGACATCCGTTTCTTCTGTCCATGACATCCACAATTAAAACATGAGGAAAAAAACAGTAACGTAATCACACCCAAATTTCAGACATTTTCTTAATTGTCTTAATAAGTTGCGAGGGAGGTACTAAAATGCTTTTACATTTAATTTAGTGAGATTGTCCACCAATCCTCTGAGAGTATTGATTGAATAAATATTTTTTAAAATTTTTATCAGAAAAAAATGACAACTTTTTATATTTTATGAAAATAATATTAAAATTATTTTAAAATAATCCATTAACAAATACTTTAAAGAAACCCGTTAACCGAAAACATTCAATTAGTGTGTTCATAAGATATTGAATTATGTGAAAAGATTTTGTAATTTATTTGACATTTACTTATGTTTTAAATGGAGATGTCTAGGTTCAACACATTTCATGATTTTTTTTAAAATCCCCCTTGGTAACTATTGAATCATTAAAAAAAATTTAAAACAACTTTTTAACAACTATTGATGTCAAGTTTCTCATTAAAAAAAAAAAAAAACCATTGATGTGATAAATTGCACTTGAAATCATATCAATTTCCTTTATAGAAAATATGAATTAAGATATTTACTTTGACAGTTAAAATCATAAAACATTTTGTATCACTACAATTATTAAAGTAAAATAAATAAAAGACAAAACTCAAAACGTGTCGAGGTTAATTTAGATGGTGTCGGATTAGGCATTAGTGGATATTGACAAGAAGAGGTTGAACTTGAAGTTCACCCTTTACGTGTTGACAATCATAACTCACAAGCCTCACCCACTTCACTTTGTAGCCATCTAAATTCTTTTGTTATCTTATGAACAACCGAGTAGAAAAACAGTGACCGAAAACCACGTGTTTTTATTGGGCGACATGTCTCTTTTTCCATGTAGTTGCAACATTTTAAGCAAGCAATTTAGAATAAAAAGAAAAAAAAAAAGGGTGAAAGGACCAGTTAATATTAATGTAGGAATGTGAAACCCTGAAAATAATGGAAAGTGAAAGCAAGGTACATAGTACGTAGCTGCTTGCCTGTTTCTGAAAGCTCCTTAAAGTCAAAATGGCGCATTTTGCATGTTGATAATGAACTTGAAACCCACACACACATTTAGCGTGTTGACTATCAAATCAAATTTGAGTTTGCTTGGACTTAATATTGATATTCCTTTTTGTTCATAATAAAATAATGTAGGGATTGGATTAGAGACCATACCTCACGCCATTGATATATTCAAACCCAAGTTCGGCATACATATTTAATGCTATTCCCATATGTATTTTGACCTTTTTTTCACTCAAAATTTCAATTTCTTTTTGCTGATTAAATTTTTTTTTTTATTGTTTCTGTGATCTGATTCAATAATTGTTAGGATAAGCTATGCCACAATTTCCTATTTAATTATTTATTTTGTCACATGGAGTAAAAAGCTAATTCACAAAAATCCAAGAACATATTGACTATATATTAATCATGAAGTCCCAGTATTTTTTTTGCTTTTTTCTAGAAACTCGGTGGCCTGATATAATATTGCACCATACTAGCATAATAGAGAGCCTCCCCCACCCCAACGCGCACTCTTTAATTTTTTAATTTCCCGGAAAGAGAGAAAATTTATTCAAGTAATAATGAAAAACATGTACATTACACAGTAACCCAGTTACCCTTCACTCCTTCAGGCAAGGTTTTTAGCCATGTGTTGTGAAGCAGTAGCAATCACAAGACATATTTAATGACATATAAAGCAAACATTTAGCACTCACGCAGGAACTTTCATCTCTGCATCTCGCCTGCTTCCCTATTACTACATGAGACAGAGCTTTCAGTTCCAAAGTCTTGCATAATTTTTTTTTTCTTTCTTTCTTCTTACATATTTTCCCTGCTAAAATTCTTTAGGAAAAAAAAAAAAAAACTCATTTTAATAAATAGACAATTAAAAACAAACTAAGTAATACGAGACTATAATGACTTGAAGCAAAATTTCTTTTATTATTTTTCTAATGTAATTTTTTGATCTTCTATATGCATGTATAGGTGTATATTTCTTTTTTTCTTTTTCTTTCTTTTTCCTTCAAATTGTTTATGCGATGGTGGTAGATCTGAAGTACACATGTTGTTTCCTTTTTATTCTTGGTGCCAAATGGCTGAAAAGGATTAAAAAAAAAATCAACAATCTATTTTTACTACTTTTCTTTTTCTTTTTTTTTTATAATTTTTTTTATTATGAATAGATTAACAATCTATCAACTTGTTATTAAAGTGATTGTACTAATAATTACATTTTTGTTTTTATTATAACTGTGGGTGCCCGAGGACCGAGGACGAAATTGAAGAGTTGTAGTATTGATGTGGGGATATCACGTGCCCGAAGAGGAAATTTGCCTGAGGAGAGGAGGGGATGAGACAAAGGACTTTGAAGTGTTCCAGAGGGAAGAACGGTTTGAAGAGAGAGAATCAATGAAAATAGGGGAAGTTTCCAGTTTGGAGTAGCCTGTTGCCTCCGCATTAAATGGTAGGAAACAGTTTTATCAACTAAATTGATGAGGAAGTGACCTAAATAGTGTAAGTCATAGCTATATAATCTCCTTCTACCACCTTCTTCAGATGTAAAAAGAGACAAGTGTCATGATGAGAGATTTGTTAGTAAAAAATGGGAGGTCAAGATGTGAAGGAGGGGGAGTATATAAGAAAGAGAGTGTTTTTAGAGAAAATGATGGACACAAGTATCAAAAAAGAAGAGCAAGAGACAAGAAGAACATTGAGAGAAGAGAGTGAACAATGCAACTTTCTGTACAACATTGGCCTCCTCGGGCTGGCATGAGTGGAGACATTTGCTCATCTATTCTATGACATCAGCCCTTTCTTCCTTATTTTCATCCTCGGGCAGAGCCTCCTCTTGTTGTTTGTTTCCCTCTCTTACAAGTTTTATTGATTTGGGCCAAGATTGAACTGTACAACTCACTGTTCTAAGTGGGTTTGGACCATTAGTTTATTTGGTCCTTACAATAACTATATGAAAAAATATTGTCAAAAATAAGTTTTGCAAAAAAAAAAAAAAAGTACATTGAAACAAAATCTGCTACAAATTTAGTATAACATCAATCATAGATTATTTTCAAAATTAAAAAAAAAAGTGGAATTCCATTTTGATAAAAAAAAAAACTGATTTAAAATGTATTATACAATAATTTTGTGTCTTTTCTTAGTTTAAACTTTGCTGGTTTTCCCCCTCCCCCTCCCTCCCTTAGACAAAATCTTGGCTTTGTACTTGAGAGATGTCACTCTTAGAGCATTCTTAGCAAAGATGTCAAATGCTATAAATGCTATAATTTAACATCAAATTTTAAAAAAGCATCCTTCATTAAAGGTTCTAAATGTTATTAATTTTGACATCTAGCAATAGTGGGCTGCTACCATTGTAGCAAGATGTTAAAAGAAAATGTTGGTTTAATTAAACACTGTAGCAACGATGGATGTAATTATTGATTTAAATGATTAATGAATAAAGAATAAAGAAAGAATATTTAAATGAAGTGGTAAAATAATAGAACTTTTGGTATTGAGTATATTATAAAGTGAATTGTTAAAATGAATAATATAACTTTTTGATGAGAATGCTCTTATGATAAGAGAAACATATAATGTGCTTTTTGAGAGAGAGAGAGAGAGAGAGAGAGAGAGAGAGAGAGAGAGTGAGAGAGAGTCCTCATTAGTAATATATATATATATATATATATATATATATATATATATATATATGTTATGGTAGCTGTTGTTATATAAATCTTATCGTACTAGCTAGCTAACACATTCTATTAAACTGTGAATCGTCCTATATACCTGTGGGGGGTAAAAATTCCCGAATAAACATTTGGGTTTTGGGCTTTATTGACGGATACCAGTTTGTTTTTGATTAAGGCCTCCAGGCCCACAAGTTAGTCTACGCTGTAAAGGTCCGAGGAGTTGTCCGAGGAGGAATGTCTCCTCGGACAGGCCCAGCAATAACCCTGAGACTGGCCAAGAAGGTTAAAGGCAGAACTCTGGAAAAACTGATGGGTAAGAGGGTGATCCAAGCACCCTCTAGACGCAAGGATGTGGTAGAATATCTAGAGAAAATGCTAGTACCTCCACATTAAAGACCCTGCATCTACCTCCCTGGCCGCATTAATGGGGAAATGACCTCTGAACAGTAGGATGCAACCCCCCTACTATTTGTTTGAAGACTTCAAGGTGGCGGTGGAAAAAATAAGTATCTAAGGGAAAGATTTGTACGACACGTGGATGAATAGTGAAGAGGAAGAAGTATATAAGGAGGCGAGAGAGGAAAGAGAAAGGATCGAGACTTTCTGCTAAGAATAAAATAGGAACTGAGGACTGTAAACTTTGGCCTAAAAAGAGTATATTTGTACAAATCATCCTCGGCTTATGTCCGTGGAGATCTATTTGTCATGTTTGTTCATCATTTGCACAAATTGTAACACTCTAGCCTGTTAATCAAATTTCCAATATCCCGAGCCTAGGTTTCAAACTCATACTCTACAAATTTTATTGTATAAGGCTCATTGGGCTTGAGCCCAACATTCGCTTTTGGATCCAAGTACAATTGTGCACTTACAATACCTATATGATTACATAAATAAACCAAAAAATCATAAAATATGAGAAAAAACCAAAAAACGATAGAGAGTGGCTTTGGCTAGCTTCGGCCATGAAGTTAAGGTTTTAGAGAAGAGTAAGTTTAATTTGAATTTGAGAGAAGATGAGAGTTTGAGAGTGAGAGGTTCGGTGATGAGAGAGGGTAAAGAGTTGAGAGAGGAGAAAATTTTCGAAAAGAGAGAGAGAGATTGAAGGAAAGGTTCCAGAGGCAAGTGGGAAATCGCTGAGGAGATAAGGAGAGCTGGGTCAAGTTAGACCCTACCTATTTGGTCCATTAGCTCAGCGTCAAACCCAACGGGCTCAATTCAAACCCATTAGCTCAGGTCCATTCTTGAACCAACCCAATTTTTCATTTTAACCCTCCATTTTTCACAAAATTAAATTTTTGGCCCCAAGCTTTTTTAAATTTACTTCTAACCCTCCAATTTTAACAGAATTACATTTTAAGAGAGAGAGAGAGAGAGAGAGAGAGAGAGAGAATTAATGTCCACGTTACTTATTAAATTATAGCAACCCAACTACCCTTCTTAGCAACCAAAATTAGATACCTTAAACCTTTTGTGGGGGGTAAAAACTCCTGAACAAACATTTGGGCTTTAGGCCAGATTGGCTAATACTAGTTTGTTTTTGATCAAGGCCTCCAAGCCCACAAGTCAGTCTGCACTGTAAATGTCTGACGATTTGTCCGAGGAGGAATGTCTCCTCGGACAAGCCTGTCAATGACCTTGGGACTTGCTATACGAGTTAAAGACAAAATTCTAGAAAAAATGATGGATAGGAAGGTGATCCAAGCACTCTCTAGAAGCAAGGATGTGAGAGAAATGTCTAAGGAAAAGGTTGCTACCTCCACATTAAAGACCTTGCATCTACCTCCCTAACTGCATTAATAAGGAAGTGACCTATGAACAGTAGGATTCAGCCTCCCTGCTTTTTTTTGGAAGACTTCAACAAGGTGGTGGATGGGACAAGTATCTAAGGGGAAGATTTGTATGACACGTGGATGAACCAGTGAAGGAGAAGTATATAAGAAAACGAGAGATGAAAGAGACGGGGGATCGACATTTTCTGCTGAGAGAAAATAGGAACTAAGAGTTGTAAACTCTGGCATAGAAAGAGAATATATATATACAAATCATCCTCGGCTTACGTCCGAGGAGGTCTTTTTGTTGTATTCATTCACCATTTGCATAGATTGTGGCACTTTAGCCTGCTAATCAAATTTCCAACATCCCGAACCTAGATTTCAAATCCATACTCTACAAATCTTATTGCATAAGGCTTATTGGGCCTGAGCCCAACACTTGTTTTTGGGTCCGGGTACAATTGTGCCCTTACAATTGGCGCCGTCTATGGGAAATCTAGCGTTGAAGGAATTGGAACATCATGGTAGGTTTAGGTTCACACTATGCAGAATCTCAGGGATCGGAGCCTGAAGATCTTTTTGAGCGTCTTGAGCGCCGGAGGGATCGAGAGGGAAGTGTTCATACCGTATATCCTGATGCGAGTCACACGTGCAGTGGAGGCAGCGCCACCCATGAGGATGATGCCAAGGCCATGCAGAGGGAGATTGACCACCTCAAGAAGAAGCTGCGCCGTGTCAGATGAAGGCGGGCTTCACCCCCATCCAATCCTTCTTCGGGGGAATCCCGGGGAAGCAGTTATACTTCATGATCCTGGACGCCCCACAGTAAAACCTCCTCTTGCAAAGAGGATGACCTACCGGGTTGCAAGCATAGGAAGCTCCCCTCTAGGTGCTTGGGGAATGACGCTGTGAGCCGAGCGTTACACCAATTCTCCAAATCCCCCTTCTCACGCAGGATTGAGAATGGAAGGCTCCCTAGGCGATTCACCCAACCCACCTTCAACATTTATAACGGCTGGATAGACCCGGTGGAACATGTGAGCCACTTTAATCAGAGGATGGCGGTGCATTCTCACAATGAAACCTTGATGTGCAAAGTCTTTCCTTCTAGCTTGGGACCTATTTTTATGAGATGGTTCAATGGACTAAAGTCGAGGTTTGTCTGTTCGTTCAGGGAACTTACTAGGGCATTCGCGTCTCGGTTCATTACTTGTAGTAGAGTCCCTTGACCGTTGGACTTGCTATTATCTATGGCCATGAGGGAGGGTGAGACGTTGAAAGCATACTCCGACAGGTATTGGGAGATGTTCAACGAGATAGATGGAGATTTTGACGAGGTGGCCATTAATACTTTTAAAGTGGGCATTCCCACTAATCATGACTTGGTATCAAACAGAAACTTGGTCATGCATGGTCCTCGGACCACATACCTTGTGAAAATTGATATCTTATCATTTGTTAAACAGAACCTTAGTTATGTCGGGTCCACAGACCTTCTACTTTGGGGAAATTAACATCTCAAGTTACTATTACCAAGTATCAAACAGAAACTTGGTCATGCATGGTCCTCGGACCACATACCTTGTGGAAATTGATATCTTATCATTTGTTAAACAGAACCTTAGTTACGTTGGGTCCACAGACCTTTTACTTTGGGAAAATTAACATCTCAAGTTACTATTACCAAGTATCAAACGGAAACTTGGTCATGCATGGTCCTTGGACCAAATACCTTGCGAAAATTGATATCTTATCATTTGTTAAATAGAACCTTAGTTATGTCGGGTGCACAGACCTTCTACTTTGGGGAAATTAACATCTCAAGTTACTATTACCAAGTATCAAACAGAAACTTGGTCATGCACGGTCTTCAGACTACATACCTTGTGGAAATTGATATCTTATCATTTGATAAACAGAACCTTAGTTATGTCGGGTCCACAAACCTTCTACTTTGGGGAAATTAACATCTCAAGTTACTATTACCAAGTATCAAACAGAAACTTGGTCATGCATGGTCCTCGGACCACATACCTTGTGAAAATTGATATCTTATCATTTGTTAAATAGAACCTTAGTTATGTCGAGTCCACAGACCTTCTACTTTGGGGAAATTAACATTTTAAGTTACTATTACCAAGTATCAAACAGAAACTTGGTCATGCACGGTCCTCAGACCACATACCTTGTGAAAATTGATATCTTATCATTTGTTAAACAGAACCTTATTTATGTCGGGTCCACAGACCTTTTACTTTGGGTAAATTAACATCTCAAGTTGAAATTTCTAAGTATTAGATAAAACTTGGACATGCATGGTCCTCGGACCACATGCCTTGTAAAAATTGGCATCCTACTTGTTCTAGAAAGAAAGTTTGGTTATGTCGGGTCTTTGAACCCTTTACTTTGAGAACATTAGCAAAAAAAAAACCATTTCACATTAGTACTGAGGAGTTGATGAAACACTTGGATTGCTTTATGTTCCAAGTTAAATTCTAAGTTAAGCTTTTGATTGTATATTGCTGTTTCACATATGCTTTATTCGTGGCACCTGATTTGCAAAATACAAGCTAAGTATGTGTGCTTTTATTTAAAGTCATAACAAATTAAAATATTGCAAGTGATGTTAATTGTTCCATTCATTTATTTTTATGCTGATGAGCATTATTATACTAAAAATTGCAAGACAAATAAAAATCAAACCAAACAACTTGTCATTAATTTCTATCAATGTACATACAAAGCAAAAATTCAAAAATTTGTTACACGATAAAAAGAGAAGTCCTAAATAGCCTAAACCCTAAGCCTTAGAAGGGGGGTTCTGCTCGGAAGTGTTGGCAGCTTCTGTGCTTTTTAGCTTCATTTCAAAAGAGGACTGAACTTGATTTCCCTTGTCTATTGCCACTGGTGGAGGGACATTAGGCTCAGCGCTTTGGCTCGTAGCCTTCTCAGCACCTTCACCATGTTCCTTCTATTTATTGGAACTCGTAGGTTCTATAACAGTAGGAATGGGCTCTGGGATCTTAGGAGGGAGCATGGAAGGTGTTGTCTCAAGGGCAAGGACGATAGGAGGAAGTTCTTCTATCTCCTGGATGTCTAGGGGAAGTCAAACGTTTTCGGGCTTCCTCAACTCGGAAGTTAAGGGAATCCCTGCCACATTTAAGGCTTCCTCCCAAACTTGTTGGCAGTACTCTCGGTACAGCCCGGCGAACTCCTCAGTTAGCTGGTTTTCTGTCGCCACTACCCCTTCCTTGTAAGCGGTCTTCTTCGCGGCCTCCATAGAGTCCTTGAAGGTACGAGCCTTATCCTTCATCCTGGCAAGCTCCTTCTTCAAGTCGGAGTGTTCCTGTTGAGCTTTGGATAACTCTTCATCGCTTTGACGAAGAAGCTTGCATTGCCCCTCCACTTGGGTCCTCATTGTCCTCAGGTTGGCCTCGGCACCATCTTTTTCCCTTTTAAGCTCCGCCAGTTACGTGGTTAGCTTTTCATTCTGCGCAAGGGCCTGGCCTAAGGACTTCTCGGTCTCCAGCCTAAGCTCCAATTCAAGTCCAGCCTTTTTCTAAGAATCGTCCACCCACTTCTCGGCAGCAAAGACTTCCTGCATGGCTTGTGGAAAAATATCAAAATATCTAACGTGTAAGAATGTCTCTTACAATAAGGTGTGATGAAAAAATAAGGTGAGGATAAGACTTAAATACTTACCAAGACTAAGTCCCCTTTTAGCGAAAGGAACAGATGGGGCTGGTTCATCTTGTCTAGGGCTTCCATGTCGTTGGGCAGAAAAAGGGGATGTTCTATGGCATCGACTAGGTGGAGAGCATGACCTTGTTGGAACGCCCTAATATTAGACTTGGAAGGGATTGGTGCCCCGTCCAGCATAAGCTCTGGAGACCAGTTAGCCAGTGTACGGCGCACCTCTGCAAGGTCCCTATTCTCGCTGTTTTCTATAGAAGAGGCACATCCCTTGCCCTTGTTGGGTTTTTGTTGCTAGGGTTGTTGTTGTTATTGTTGTTTCAACTTCTTCTGCCTTTCCCCATCTGCCTCATCAGCCTCACCTTTCCTTTTCTTCTTTGGCTTCGCAACAGAAGGCTTATGATCGGAGGGAAAAGGGGGTGGGGGCAAGGATGGAGGGACTTGCGATCCACCTGTTCCCTTTTGAGAGACTCTCGTGCCCTTCTTGTGCATCAGTTGCTTTAAGGCATCCATTTCTTCTTCTTCGGAGCTGGAGTCAGGGTTGGCAATGACCAAACCTTGTAACCCTGAAGTCTCGGCGAGCTCGTGCTCCTCGTCCAAGAGAATGACAAATGCATTTTCCCGAGGCCTTTCGATGTCCTCGAGTTGAAAGTTGTCTATCTCTTCGTCCAACGAGTGTTGCGAGGACGCTTGCTTTTCTTGGACTGCGGTTGTCTAGGAGTGCACTGGGAGGGGAATCTCTGCGATAGGGCGTATGTACAGAAGGGTGGTAGGATTGTCGGGAATTTCGCGATTGGAAAGGAAGCCTGGTCTTGCCACGTCTATCCTTCTGCATCGCTTATCTCCCGCGATGATGACGTTTTCAATTTCTTGGAAGTCCATCGATATGGGGTTGTATCCCAGTATCAAGTGGGTAGCTCTCAATTGTAGGTCCTCACTGATGAATACTTTAAAGCGAAGGACACGGTTCAGGTCGACAACGTTGCAGAGGCTGAGGCGTGCATGTACGTGTTGTTTGTCTGTGAAGAGAAACATCCGAGAAGAAGAACATGGTTAGACTAGTGATAAACATCAAGACAAAAAAGAACAACATGAAATAAAAATTAAAAATGGTAAAGGCAACGGGATTGAATCATGGGTTAGGAAATCTAACTCCTAAGGAGTCATACCTGGTTCTCCCCATTCGACTGGGCAATGAGGACCGTCATACCAGTTTCCTGAGGCGATGAAGTAGTCGTCCTTCAAGCCTTTGTTGGATTTAGGAAGACAGGAGATCAGTCTAACTATGCTAGATCGGGATTTAATGTAATATCCTACATTTTTGAGTTTGTGGCACTCGTACATGAAGGCAACGTCGTGCCATGTGAGGTTTAGGCGCATTTGCTCGTTCAGAGCGTCGACACTACCTAAGACCCTAAACACATTTGGTGCGCACTAGTCTGGGCATAACCTATGGTTACGAAGGTATTCACTAGTCACATTTCTCATGGGGAGAGTCATTCCACCTTCTATGAAGGCACTCATGGGAATGATGACTTCTCTATCTCTCCTAGCGCTACCTACGGCTTCTACTGGACAGTATCTCAAGCCTATGTCACTGGGAATGTGGAATTTGGCCCTAAAACCTTCCATACCAGTGTCAGTATCAACTAGACACTTAAATCTACCCATTTGGGAGAAGTGAAAATGAGAGTTTGAAGAAGAAAGGAGGTTTAGATAGGAGCCGAGGACAGAAGCCAAGAAGGAATGAATAAAGAAAAGTGAAAAACTTACTGAAGTTGGTTATGCGATTCTTCACGAGCTTCTGGAGAGAAAAGGTGATGATTGACACTTTGATATGATTGATTTCTGAAGAAATGAATGAAGGCGCGTGTTTCGAGGCTTTTTGACATGCGGGAGGCGGCCTCGAAATTAAATTTGTTTTGCTCAAATTTTCAGGGCTAACCTGGACCGTTGGATGTCCATCTTATCGTTGAACGTGGGGAATAGGATGTAACTTGCGGTCATAAATGCGCGCGTTCCGGGTTTCGAAGCGTCAGAAGCGTTTTCAGGGAACGAAAGGACCCGTACATGCGTGGCGGTTTACAAAGCGTGTAGGAGGTACTTTGGTCGGATCAAAACTCTATTTCTCTCCTCGGATGGGTGGGAAAAATAAAGTTTTGAGGGGCTATTATGGGGGGTAAAAACTCCTGAACAAACGTTTGGGCTTTGGGCCCAATTGGCTGGTACTGGTTTGTTTTTGATCAGGGCCTCCAAGCCCACAAGTCAGCCTGCATTGTAAAGGTCCGAGGAGTTGTCCGAGGAGGAATGTCTCCTCGGACAGGCCCGACAATGACCTTGGGACTTGCTATACGGGTTAAAGGCAGGATTCTGGAAAAACTGATGGATAAGAGGGTGATCCAAGCACCCTCTAGAAGCAAGGATGTGAGAGAAATATCTAAGGAAAATGTTGCTACCTCCACATTAAAGACCCTACATCTACCTCCCTAGCTGCATTAATGGGGAAGTGACCCATGAACAGTAGGATTCAACCTCCCTGCTTTTTTTTTGAAGACTTCAAGAAGGTGGTGGATGGGACAAGTATCCAGGGGGAAGATTTGTATGACACGTGGATGAACCAGTGAAGAAGAAATATATAAGGAAACGAAAGAGGAAAGAAGGGGCATCGACACTTTCTGCTGAGAGAAAACAGGAACTAAGAGTTGTAAACTTTGGCATAGAAAGAGAATATATATATACAAATCGTCCTCGGCTTACGTCCGAGGAGGTCTCTTTGTTGTATTCGTTCACCATTTGCTTAGATTGTGGCACTTTAGCCTACTAATCAAACTTCCAACATCCCGAACCTAGATTTCAAATCCATACTTTACAAATCTTATTGCATAAGGCTCATTGGGCCTGAGCCCAACACTTGTTTTTGGGTCCGGGTACAATTGTGCCCTTACACCTTTAATTCATTCTTTTGATGCATTAGTTGATTTATCACTCAAGAATTATATACAATCAGTTCAAAACAATAAAACACTGAAAAGAGAAAATACAAAATTGCACATATACAAAGCTACACACTAGGCTAGAGATGGTAGCAACTTTAGACACCATAGGAAAAAAAAAGGATTTGTACAACAGAAACACAACTCTAAATTGTGAGATACACTTTCAAAACTACAACTATACAAAATTTCAATTCTTTGAAGGGCCTGAAACAACACAACACTAAATACCACAAAAAAAAATCCATCACTTATTCACTTGAAATTGGAATTCCCCATAGATAGTAAACTATCATGTTGCAAAGGCACATGCGCAAGATTTTAAATATATATTTCAATTTAACAAAAAGAAAAAAAAAGACCATGTTATAAGAGTAAAATCATGTTGCCAAGGTACATGCACAAAATTTTAAAAATATATTTCACATTTAACAAAAACAAATATAAATCTCAATGAATGGTGACTTTCATTTTAATCACATGTAGATGAAAGTATGAATTAACAACACAATATTTTGGCATGGAGAAAATTAATTAACTAATTGTTTGAGTTTGTTTGCTGTTCAGAAAGGTGGAAAGGAAAATGCAAAACAATATCCATTACTATTATATCCTTTAATAGGGATAGTTGCCAAACTGAATTTTATGGCTTGTTTGGATCTACAAAATTTTCAATTTCAAACACTTTTGAGAACAAAAGAAATCTAATATTCAAGCATGACGCTTTCTTCCCCCTTTTGGGGTTAGTCACCTTACATAAAATGATTAGATTTTAGATATCATTTTAAATTCATAATATTGCAAGTGTTTTTGGCTAGACAAAATCCACCTAACAATTATTCAAACAACTTCTTAAAACCCTTTTTTTAAATCCTCAAACCTAAATGCAACCTAACAAATGCAAATTTAACATCCACAAGAATCATTCGTTCCATACAAAGTAGTGAAAATACATTACAATAACAAAAACCACCAAGAAATGAACTCTCTAACCAATTCCCTCAATTTATTCACCTAAGTCACTGACTTAAGAATTACTGCATTCCTATACCATCATTAAACACAAAAAACAAATACATCAAAAACCACATTTTTATAAAAAAAAAAAAAAACACAAATCAAAAGCAAATGCCAATCTAGGCAATGTATGCGTACAATTTAGCAAAACATAAACTAATTACTGACCTTAATTATTTTTCAAATTTAATTACACTCCTTCCCACATGGAATGATTGAAATGCCTCGAAAAATTCAACAAAATAGTAAGGTTCATTTTGATATGCCCAATATTACTTTTGGTCTTTATGTGATGTCACCTATAAACATTTTATTATGCATATGGATTAATGAGAGTCTTCATGTGATGCTCACCTTTCAGAGATCAAGCATTTCTATTGGAAAATATTAAACAAAAAAGCCTATATCTACACTGGCTTCTTGAAAGAAGTTAGCCACACTTTTCCTTGCAAGACATTTAAAGCCCATGTATTCAAAATATCAAGCACGAGTTTGCAGGGACCTTGGTTCACAATCTGGCCATCAGAGGGGAGAATAATATCATCAAAAAGATCAAAGTCTCTTGTACAGTTGGCTAAAGGGGGTGAGATGACAGGAGTTCAATGGAGAATGTGAATACATTATTTAAGCAAATTCACTATTTGAAAAGTTGTCAAGCAATCCAAATCAATAGATATCTCATCCATAAACAGTGCTTTTACTGGTCCAACCAGCATCTCAAATTTTACTTTTTTTTTTTTTTGAGCAAGAGACCCCTTCTTTCATTTAATTATCAAAGACATAATTATTTCAATTAACAAAAGTTAAGGTAAATTGGTGTTCTTAATCTAGTTTACCTGCTATAACACACTTTCTTTATCCTCCTGAGGCTGAGATACCCCTTCAACATTTGATCTCCAACCATGGTAACAGTGTACACTTCAAATCCCAATACCTGTAATGAAGTGAACTCAAATAAATGATAAATCGGGCAAAACTGTTATGGAACTTTGACACTCCATGCTAATGTTGCCTCTTGGCCTTCAGTTAATGCTCCCTTAAAATAGTAGAATCCAAAATAAAACCACATAACTTGTCAACCTCAACGAATGTGACTTCTCTAGACCAGAAAAGGTGAGTCTATATATTAAATCTTACTTTGAGCATAGGCTTTGATAAAAACACAATTTGAGCTAGACTATCTATCATTTACTGAGGTAGAGAATAAGTCATTCACAACAACTTCTTTCTTACCTTCTGTTGAGGTTTAAAAAATCCATAATACTGCACCAAGGCCCAAAAGGGGGCACAGAAAAGAACTCCATAAAAAAAATAAAATGCTTGAGCCTGCAATAAACAAAGAAGGAGGTAGGCCCAAATTCATTAAGGGTTTTAAAGAAGAACCCAAATCCATGAATAGGTAAGCCGTAGAACTCATGAAACGAAGGGAAGAAGGAAAGCCCAGCCCACCCAGGCCAAAAAAATTGCTAGGGAACCTAGTGGAAAGAACTCGGCCGGGATACCTAGGGACTGCTAGGAGCTCGAAATCCTCGGTTTGTGCAACAAAGCTAAGGTTAGATTAAGACAGCTCAAAGGGGGCGCCAAGAAACGCAAGGAACGAGAATAAACATGTCTCTATCAGCCACCCAATGATGCAAGTAGGAATCAGAAGGCTTGGGAACCAACTATCCATGAACAAGGGGCTGGTACCACGGGGAACCCTGAAAGAAGAACCGTAAAGGAAAGTGGCTGGGAAACTTTCAATCTGGAAGAAAGGAATCAGTTAACTTGGAAAAAATGACAAAGGGAAAGAGAGCCTAAAGCTGAATCTAAAAAGGTGAGGTTCAGAAGCATTAAAGGAAGAAGGGCCAAAAGTCAACACTCTAAAGACATCCCAGAACGGAAAAGTAGCAAGAGATTTTTGAAGAAGAAGCACCGAAAGAAAAAAATTATGAGAAGTATGGAAGGGACTAGCCACCAATGTTGCTGGCACAACATTGGTTCTGGTACCCAAGGGGACAACTAGGGGGAATCAGTGGTACCCCGAAAACCCTAGGATGGCACTATAAAAAAAGAAGAATAGCCAACAGTGAGGGATATTCACCAACAGTGAATTAAAATAGAATCATTGAGAAAATTCTGTTAGAATTCAAAAAGGAAAAGAAAAGGAGAAGAAAATACAGCCCAGTATCCCCAAACAGCCACTAGAGAGCACACTTGGATTCAAAGGGATTCAAATTTTGTAAGTCATAGAGGCCTGAAAAGCCATCTAAGTCTGTAATTTTTGAACTTAATTGGACCTTGTAACACGTCCTATTGAGCATAACATATTGTACAATTGGGAAAGTAATGAAACATTTCACATTATCTTAAGGACCCTTAACGTTTATTTTGTGTCTTTCTCTATTACATTGTCCCTTTATTTGTTTCTTGTTGTTCAATGCATATATTTCTGGTTTGCTAGCATGTATGTGTTGTAGGATTCATGTTCTGTGCATCATATAGTTCGTAATTAGCCCATCTAGCTCGGTGAACCAAGCCCAGTCCCTTAAAACAATAAGTATTGTGCCCAAGATTCTTATTCATACTTGGGCCCGTGTCTTAGAAAAAACGCACCCACACACCTTCATGAAGATATCAATATCTGATAAGGCATAATATTGGCTGCTTTCCCTCTTCTAGACAACTCTGCTTGCGTCTTTGCAAATTTACAAAATAGTATGCATGTGAGTCTTGTATTACCAAAACAGATTATGTGGAGTAGACCAACCATAATATTGTGAAACATCACAGTTGACAACAATATTAAAAAATTCAAGTACTCTAATGGAATTTGATAGAGAGAATTCTTGTTTGGAATTTGTAATACCCCACATACTTTTATTTGAGGTTATTATTAAGTTTTCTTTTAAATATAATTGTTGGGCCATATGTATTATTTTTATTAATAACTGCAGCCCACTACCCCACTAAACCCACATCTCTAATACAAACTACAAGGTAGAGGAAGAGATAGTCAGGGTTTTCATAGAAAAGTTTTATCAAAGAGGCTAAGAGGAGTTTTTCCTTGGAGTTTAGAGCACATAAAAGTGAAGAAGCAATTAGACTGTTCAAGGTATGATTTCTCACCGTTAGAAACAAAGAATTAAGGAGTTAGAATTTTATCATGGAAAACTTTAGTGATGTGTAGATTGTGGAATCGGTAATTTCTTAGATTACGATTTTTTTTACACTATTTCAATTATTCTTGAATCCTAGAATGCGACTGTTCAGAGTCTAAAAGAAAAGCCGAAATTATTTAAAGCATGAATAAGGTTGCACCATTTCGTAGGACTTAGTGCTTTAAGGCTGATTATATACCAAATGTCAATTTTGGATTTGTGGACAATTGCAGCCGACCCCACCCTTGTGCCGCTAGTTCTCTCTTACATTTTGTCAAAGTCTAGGTTGCTCACTTTTTGTCAAGTCCAAGTTCCTGATGGTGTATTAATAGCCTCAATAGTCTTTGCCTAGACTTTTACTATCCCCTACCACAATGGACCATTAGTAACCAACACGTCTACAATTCTTTAAAGGATAATGGCAGACTTGTTTCTTCTATCCAATTCTAATTTCATCTCAAAATACTTAGATATGAAATATATTAGGGTCAATGATATTAAGTCCATGAACAAGTCATATTAGTTTTGGCCCACAGTTTTCATTGGGATATATATTAAATTCTAGGTTTACCCATAGTGTGAATTTTAGAACAAAGTTACGGTTATAGAGCCTAATTCATGTTTAAGGTTTTACTTTTGTTTAGGACATATATTAAATCCTAAAGTATTAGCTGGTGGCTCTGACTTTTGATAAATTCAAGGAAACATATTCTTGGGTAGAGGTACTTTGCATTAGTGTTATCATTTAGTTCAACAAGTATAATTTTAGTGAGTCAATTTGTATAAGTCAATAAGATTTATATTTTGTGGAGGATATTAAGTAATTTTCATGATTGATTATAGGTCCTATTTAAGAGTATTTTGAGACTATTTGGGGGGTGTTTCAACTGGACTTTTAGAGTGATTCAAATGCTGTAAGTAATTATGCATAATATGCACAAGTTTTGTCATTTAGGTTCTTAGATGTCAGAGGTTTTCAAAAGTTATATTTTTAAGCTTACGTTTTCTAAAGTTTATCGAAAGCATTTTTACATCATTGAAAGAGAAATTTCGACTTTTAAATAATGTTTTAAAGAGAAACTTTTAATTTTAAATAACGTTTTGAATGTCCGAATCTCATTAAAAAGATGATTTCTAAACTAAACTCTTTTCAGAAAATAATTGAGTTTCAATGTAAGTTTTCTAAAAAGGTTCTTGTTCTTTAAGTTTATTTTAAACCAGTGATTTCAAAGTCATATTTTTATTTTTCAAATGGTATTTAAGATGTTTCTTTTAGCAAATCGGGTTTTCAAACTTACTCGAGAATTGTAAAAATATTTATATAAACTCTTCAGTTCTTATTCATTCCCTAAGAGAGTCAAGCATCCGTTGATTCTGTTTCAATTCAATATTTTGATATTCGATATGTCTCTATCTCTGGAATAATTTTTAATATTAAGAAAATTATTCTATTTTCTATATGTTTTGTTTTGTGATATGTGAATCAAATTAAGTGCTTTTAGAATTGATCAGATATATGTGTGAATCCGCTCACAGGGTTGTATGTGAGAATATGTGTTGATCCCTCACCAGCAAGGGTTAGATGTTGGTATCTGCTCACAATTGTATGTGAGAATATGTGATGTGTATATGTGACATTGTGCTTTGATCAGTTTCGTGCTTTGATCAGTTTCATGCTTGTGTTTTCTTATGATTGTGAGATGTGATTATATATGTATTAAGTGATTCATTATATATTTTGGAATAATTATTTTTGATATAATTGAATGAGTTTGGGAAAAATCAAAATACTCGTGCTTTGCTTGACTCTATTCCGCTGTATATTCTGTATAATTACTTACCAGATGTGTGACTCACCCCATCAATTATTATTTTTAGATTAAAGCGTAGTTGGAAATATAGAACCTTTGGATTGCTTTGTAAGGTGTGAGGTAGAGCGTGGAAGTTGTAGGCGACTTTAGTATTTCTTGAAGACTTATAGAATTTCAGTTACCTTATTTTGTAATTCATGTTTTATATAGTGGAGATTATTTTCGATTCGTGGAGTTTATATTTTTGTAAGAGGTTTTTAAGAGTACTTGTTTCTTTGAAGTTTAAAATTTATTTTGGATCCATTATGTTTATTAAGTTATATAAGTTCAGTAGGTTAGTTATGTATCTAAATTTATGTTCCATGGATTTGGGTCGTGACAGTGTTGGTATCAGAGTCCTAGGTTATGATTCTGTAGACAATTAGGACTAACGATATTTTTATAAGATGTGGAGGAATATGCTTGAATTATTATTCATAGGTAAGAGGTAGTTTTGGTTTAGTATATTTTGTATATCATGAATTTGCTTGTGATTTATTTGACTCTAAGGTGTTCTTTATTTGGTTATAGGAAAATGCCACCCTGCAATTCTACCCCTTCTAGTCTTGAACCAAAATTTGAGAGCCTTGAGGATGTTTTAAGTGCTATCAAAAGTCTTGCTGAGGTGGTGGAGAAGCATGTTAGTACTAGTGGAATAGTTATGCCCATAGATGCTGAGATTGAAGGATGTATTATTGAGCAATTCAAGAAATTAGGTTCTCTTTTATTTTTGGGCAACCTTGATCCTACGGAAGTGGAATCCTTGATAATGCAAATGCAGAAATTTTTTGATGTGATTGGTTGTACTGAAGTGCAAAAAGTCACTCTTGCTTCCTTTATGATGAAGGGGGAAGTAGAGCATTGGTTAAGATCTACCACAAAGACTTTGCCACTTGAGGAAGATGAGATATTGACTTGGAGTATTTTCCTTGCGGCCTTTTACAAAAAGTATTTTCCAAAAAGTGTATGAGATGAGAAAGAAGTGGAGTTTATGGAGCTTATTCAAGGGAATAAAACGGTGTTACAGTATGAGGCTAAATTTACTGAGTTGTCTCAATTTGCCTCTCACATTGTGGCTGATGATGTTAGAAAGGCTAAGAAATTTCAGAGGGGACTACGACCAAATATCAGAACTAGGATGGCAGCCTTACGATTGAAGTTATATTTTGAGGTTGTGGAGACTGCAAAGGTTGTTGAGAAGAAGTGTGAAGACTATCAGAGGATTAGGAGTTAGAATAACAAAAGGCCTAAGATTGAAGGGTTTCATAGAGGGAATGAACACAATAAGCCATTTAAGAAGAAGACTACAGCAGAACCAGAGACTAAAATGGTGCATCAAGTAATAGAGGTTTGTCAGAAGTGTTGTAAAAAGCATAAGGGTGTTTGCTATCGCGAAAGCGGGGCTTGTTTTAAGTGTGGTCAAATGGGTCATCGTATCAAAGATTGCCTAGCCTTGAAGAGTGAGTTGATGTCTAAGCCTACTGATGTGAAGCAAAGGCCAAAAGTCCAAGGACACATGTTTGCTACTACTGAGCAAGATGCTAAGGCATCCAAGTTAGTGGTAACATGTACCATTCCCATATTTTCTCATACTGCACGAGTTCTTATTGATCCTGGTTCTACTCATTCCTTTGTATCTTGTGCTTATATGAAATATGCTGATTGTGTGTCTGAATTGTTGGACTTTGAACTTTCCGTTTCTACTCCTTTGGGTGAAACTATGGTTGCTAAGTTTATATGTAAGTCTTGTGTGATTAAGATTGGAGAAAATGAGTTGTTGGCTGATTTGATTCTCTTAGAAATTCAAGAATTTTGATGTAATATTAGGCATGGATTGGTTAGCAGCTTATCATGCTAATGTTAACTATTACAAGAAGGAAGTGGTGTTTTGTATTTCGGGGTTGACCTGAATTTGTATTTCATGGGTCAAGAGAGAGCCTCGTGCCTAGTGTTATTTCTGCCATTCATGCTAATAAGTTACTTAGAAAAGGTTGTAAAGGTTATCTTGCATATGTGGTGGATAACCAGAAGGAAGGGATTAAGATTGATGACATTCCTATTGTGAGGGACTTTGTGGATGTATTTCCTGAGGATCTCCCTGGATTACCGTTTGATAGAGAGATAGAATTTGCCATTGATTTAGTACCAAAAATTGCACCTATTTCTATGGCACCATATCGTATGGCACCTACAGAGTTGAAGGAGCTTAAATTGCAATTGCAAGAGCTTTTAGAAAAGGGATTTATTCGACCTAGTGTACTCCTTGGGGTGCTCCTGTTCTTTTTGTAAAGAAAAAGGATGGGTCTATGAGATTATGCATTGACTATAGACAGTTGAATATGGTCACTTTGAGGAATAAAAATCATTTACTTAGGATTGATGATTTGTTTGATCAATTGCAAGGTGCTAAAGTCTTTTCAAAGAATGACCTTAGATCAGGTTACCATCAACTCAAGGTTAAGCAAGAAGATATACCTAAGACTGCCTTTTGTACTCGTTACGGACACTACGAGTTTCTGGTGATGCCATTTGGATTGACCAATGCCCCTGCTACCTTCATGGATTTAATGAACCATGTGTTCAAGCCTTATTTGGATCGGTTTGTTATTGTTTTTATTGATGATATTTTAATATATTCTAAAACTCAAGAGGAGCATGTGGAACATTTGAGGATGGTGTTGCAAATCTTGAGGGAGCAAAAATTATATGCCAAGTTTAAGAAGTGTGAGTTTTGGTTAGATGAGGTAAGGTTTTTGGGGCATGTAATATCTAAGGATGACATTTTTGTGGATCCTAAAAAGGTGGAAGTTGTGGTAAATTGGCCTAGACCGGGTCTTGCAGGTTACTATAGGAGGTTTGTTGAAGGTTTTTCACGTATAGCAGGTTCCTTGACTAGGTTGACCCAAAAGAATGCTAAATTCTTGTGGAAAGACGAATGTGAAAAGAGCTTCCAAGAATTGAAAGACTGGTTGGTTTCTGCTCCAGTTTTGACATTGCCAACGGGTTCAGGAGGGTTTGTAATTTACAGTGATGCTTCACAGAAAGGTCTTGGTTGTGTGCTTATGCAGCATGGAAAAGTGATAGCATATGCTTCTAGGCAGCTAAAAAGGTATGAACAGAATTACCCTACTCATGACTTGGAGTTAGTAGAGTGGTATTTGCATTAAAGATATGAAGGCACTACTTATATGGGGAGACGTGTCAGATTTACACTGACCATAAAAGTTTGAAATATTTGTTCTCTAAAAAAGAATTAAATATGCGGCAAAGGAGATGAATTGAGTTGTTGAAAGACTATGATTGTACAATACATTATCACCCTGGTAAAGCAAATGTGGTGGCTGATGCCTTGAGTAGAAAATCCTCTGGTAGGGTGGCAAGTATAATTTCGAGGAAAAGACTTTTTTTTGAAGAATTGAAGAAGATTAATGTGGAGCTCCAATTTAATGAGTCGAGGGTACTTCTTGCTCATTTTTGAGTGCTGCCTACCTTAGTTGAAAAGGTGAAATTTGCTCAAGGATTTGATCCTAATTTAGTAAAGATTATGGATGAGGTAAAGGAAGGTAATCGAGCTGAGTTTGAAATTCATGGTGATGGTGTTTTACGATTTAGAAATCGATTATGTATTCCTAATAATGCTGAATTAAAAAGGAAAATTATGGAGGAGGCTCATAAATCTGCATACACTGTTCACCCAGGTAGCACTAAAATGTATCAAGATCTTAGAGAAGTATATTGGTGGAATAATATGAAAAGAGAGATTGCAGATTTTGTATCTCGGTGTTTAATTTGTTAGCAAGTTAAAGTTGAGCATCAAAGGCTTGCTGGGTTACTTCAACCTCTTAGTATTCCGGAGTGGAAGTGAGAACATATCTCCATGGACTTTGTGATTGGATTGCCTAAGTTAGTTAAGGGTCATATATGGGTAATAGTGGATAGATTGACCAAGTCTTCCCATTTTCTACAAATGAAGACTACATTTTCATTGGATAGATTGACTCAATTATATGTTATGGAAATAGTGAGATTGCATGGAGTTCCTGTCTCTATTGTTTCTGATAGAGACCCTCGTTTCACCTCTAAGTTTTGGAATAGTTTACACAAGGCTATGGGAACCAAGTTAGATTTTAGTACAGCTTTTCATCCTCAAACCGATGGGCAGTCAAAATGAACGATACAGACACTTAAAGACATGCTAAGAGCCTGTCTGTTAGACTTGAAAGGTAGTTGGGAGATTCACTTGCCTTTAATTGAGTTTGTTATAATAATAGTTACCATTCCAACATAGAGATGGCTCCTTTTGAGGCATTGTATGGCCAGAAGTGTGGGTCACCTATTTGTTGGAATGAAGTGGGTGAAAGGAAGTTGCTTGGTCTAGACTAGTTCAATTGACTACGGAAAAGATTCAGTTGATTCGTGAAAGACGCCTAGCTGCTCAAAGTAGGCAAAAAAGTTATGCAGATAATAGAAGGCGAGACTTAGAACTTCAAGTTGGGGATCATGTATTCTTAAAGGTATCTCCATCGAAAGGTGTGATAAGGTTTGGGAAGAAAGACAAGTTAAGTCAGAGGTATATTGGTCCTTTTGAGATCTTGGATAGAGGGGGAAATGTATCTTATAGGTTGGCATTGCCACCGGCCTTGTCGCATATTCATAATGTATTCCACGTATTAGTGTTACGAAAATACATGCTTGATCCATCACATGTTTTGGACTATGAACCGATCAATGTTAGAGAGGACTTGTCTTATGAGGAGCAACCAGTACAGATTCTTGATAGGAAGGATCAAGTGCTATGTTCAAGGAATATATCCTTAGTGAAGGTGTTGTGGAGAAATCATACAGTTCAACAAGCAACATGGGAAAAAGAGGAAGACATGAAAGAAAAATACCCTCATCTATTTTCTAATTGAGGTACGTCAAGTTTAGAGGACTAAACTTATCTTAAGAGGGGAAGAGTGTAATACCCCCACATACTTTTATTTGAGGTTATTATTAAGTTTTCTTTTAAATATAATTGTTCGGCCATATGTATTATTTTTATTAATAACTACAGCCCGCTACCCCACTAAGCCCACATCTCTAATACAAACTACAGTGTAGAGGAAGAGATAGTCAAGGTTTTCATAGAAAGGGTTTTATCAAAGAGGCTAAGAGGAGTTTTTCCTTGGAGTTTAAAGCACATACAATTGAAGAAGCAATCAGATTGTTCAAGGTATGATTTCTCACCGTTAGAAACAAAGAATTAAGGAGTTAGAATTTTATCATGGAAAACTTTAGTGATGTGTAGATTGTGGAATTAGTAATTTCTTAGATTACAATTTTTTTTTTCACTATTTCAATTATTCTTGAATCCTAGAATGCCACTGTTCGGAGTTTAAAAGAAAAGCCGAAATTATTTAAAGCATGAATAAGGTGGCACCATTTCGTAGGACTATAAGTGCTTTAAGGTTGATGATATACCAAATGTCAATTTTGGACTTTTGGACAATTGCAGCCGACCCCACCCTTGTGCCACTAGTTCTCTCTTACATTTTGTCAAAGTCTAGGTTGCTCACTTTTTGTCAAGTCCAGGATTTTGATGGTGTATTGATAGCTTCAATAGTCTTTGCCTAGACTTTGACTATTCCCTACCAGAATGGACCATTAGAAACCAACACGTCTACAATTCTTTCAAGGATAATGGCAGACTTGTTTCTTCTATCCAATTCTAATTTCATCTCAAAAATGCTTAGATATGAAATATATTAGGGTCAATGATGTTAAGTCCATGAACAAGTCATATTAGTTTTAGCCCATGGTTTTCATTGGGATATGTATTAAATTCTAGGTTTACCCATAGTGTGAATTTTAGAACAAAGTTACGGTTATAGAGCCTAATTCATGTTTGAGGTTTTATTTTTGTTTAGGACATATATTAAATCCTAAAGTATTAGCTGCTGACTCTGACTTTTGATAAATTCAAGGAAACATATTCTTGGGTAGAGGTACTTTGCATTAGTGTTATCATCTAGTTCAACAAGTATAATTTTAGTGAGTCAATTTGTATAAGTCAATAAGATTTATATATTGTGGAGGATATTAAGTAATTTTCATGATTGATTATAGGTCCTATTTAAGAGTGCTTTGAGACTATTTGGAGGGTGTTTCAGCTGGACTTTCAGAGTGATTCAAGTGTTGTAAGTAATTATGTATAATATGTACAAGTTTTGTCATTTAGGTTCTTAGATGTCAAAGTTTTTCAAAAGTTATATTTTTAAGCTTACGTTTTCTAAAGTTTGCCGAAAGCATTTTTACATCATTGAAAGAGAAATTTCGACTTTTAAATAATGTTTTAAAGAGAAACTTTGAATTTTAAATAATGTTTTGAATGTCCAAATCTCATTAAAAAGATGATTTCTAAACTAAACTCTTTTCAGAAAATAATTGAGTTTCAATGTAAGTTTTCTAAAAAGGTTCTTGTTCTTTAAGTTTATTTAAAACCAAGCAATTTCAAAGTCATATTCTTATTTTTCAAATGGTATTTAAGATGTTTCTTTTAGCAAATTGGGTTTTCAAACTTACTCGAGAATTGTAAAAATATTTATATAAACTCTTCAGTTCTTATTCATTCCCTAAGAGAGTCAAGCATCCATTGATTCTGTTTCAATTCAATATTGTGATATTCAATGTGTCTCTATCTCTGGAATAATTGTTAATATTAAGAAAATTATTCTATATTGTATATATTTTGTTTTGTGATATGTGACTCAAATTAAGTGCTTTTAGAATTGATAAGATATATGTGTAAATCCGCTCACAGTATTGTATGTGAGAATATGTGTTGATCTCTCACCAGCAGGGGTTAGATGTTGGTATCCGCTCACAGAATTGTATGTGAGAATATGTGATGTGTATATGTGACACTATGCTCTGATCAATTTTATGCATGTGTTTTTTAATGATTGTGAGATGTGATTATATATGTATTAAGTGGTTCATTATATGTTTTGGAATAATTATTTTTGATATAATTGAATGAGTTTGGGAAAAATCAAAATACTCGTGCTTTGCTTGACTCTATTCCGTTGTATATTCTGTATAATTACTTACTAGATGTGTGGCTCACCCCATCAATTACTATTTTTTGATTAAAATGTAGTTGGGAATATAGAACATTTGGATCGCTTTGTAAGCTGCGAGGTAGAGCGTGGGAGTTGTAGGCGACTTCAGTATTTCTTGAAGACTTATAGAATTTTAGTTATCTTATTTTGTAATTCATGTTTTATATAGTCGAGATTATTTTCGATTTGTGGAGTTTAGATTTTTGTAAGAGGTTTTTAAGAGTACTTGTTTCTTTGGAGTTTAAAATTTATTTTGGATCCATTATGTTTATTAAGTTATAGAAGTTCAGTAGGTTAGTCATGTATCTAAATTCTTGTTCCACGGATTCGGGTCGTGACAAAATTCACATCCTTTCTCATAGTGTGGAAATTCATAAAAATTACCAAAATTTAATAGCTAAACGAAGTTTTATTTTTGGTACTCTAGCATCAATGCTTCGAATATTCTTTTATTGGCCAAAAATACAAACAAATAAATCACATCCTAACTTTTTTAGCTTATTAGTATGATTAAGTTACTCAAGTATGACTTATAAAAAAAAAAACTCAGGTATGAATTTTATATACTAATAACACTAACAAAGATACTCTTGACAAAGAAATCATATTCACTCATTTGTTGCACTCTGCTTGAATAGACCATGACATTGACTTCCTTAATTTCTTGTTCCAATTCCACGCCATTTCTGACATTGCAAAAATGCATAAAACTAATGAATTTTAACATTTTAACCAACAATGTCTAGCAACTGACCAACTAATTTTGCCTATGAATCATGGGCCAGGAAAATGGACAGTAATTGCAAGGCTGATATAAAGCTTCTAAGATAATAGATTATGGATGAATCTTGCAACTCAATATGTCAACTTCAAGGAATTAGGTTAAGGCATGTAGGTTCTCAAGGTCAGTAAACTTGCGCCAAGATGCAGATATGACGGGCTCCCATAAGTGCTTGTAAAAGTACTCTTGTGTTTATGGCTATATGCTTTTCCATTTTGCATTTATAATTTGCCCTCAGCTTGACAAAGAAACAATAAGATTAGAAATGATTAAGACCATATGTTAAGGTCTAGCTTGGTTTCTCACTTTTTAAAAATAAAATGCTATTAAGTTTTTGCCAGAGCAAAGGAACACTAAAACCAAGAAAGTTATACCTTTTTCTTTCAATTTGTACTCAAAAGAACATATAATCAAGAAGACATAACTTATTGAAGGTGATGCACAACAATGTATTAACCTTGATTAATTACAATCACAGAGAATTGTTAAAATTAGAGCTTGGAAATAAAAGTGGTACACATAAACTGAGACTGGAGCGTCAAAATTGTACACATGAAGATGAAGTGCAACTCCAACACTTGTTATTCCAAATACAAGCTTCAATAAAATATATATTTTGCTTCTAAGCCAAAAGGGACTGCCAAAATAATCAAGAGTATAACCTGCAAGAAAGACACATACTGGCCAGTCTGCTAAAAAAAAACGAAAACCTTCTCAAGTACCTCCAAATAATAGTAAAATAGCCAAAATTCAAGATAGCTAAAAAGAAACTCAAAAACATCCTTTACTATGATATAACCTTTACACAAACCCAAAATTTGATCAATGCATCAAATGAAGAGAGGGGGGAGATGTCAGAAGCTCTTTAAACCAAGAAATATCCTATCAAAATGAGATCACTTGAAGAATTGCACAAAAAAAAAATCACCAATTCAACTAAAAAATATTCATCCTATTTTCATTTCTCCATTTTCTAGGCAACAAACAGGAATTATACCAAAGTAAGAAAGCATAAATATCACCCAAATAAAAAAAATATAAAAGTTCCATTTTTATTTCATCCTATAAACATTATCAGTATAATAAAGAATAAATTTTTTATTATTATTTGAGTTAATAATGTTAACATTACATATATATATATATAACACTTATAAAGATTATTATATAAAATTTGAGACTATACTACAACAGTATGCAAAATGATGAAACCCAAATATAGAATCCTATTATTAGTAGTACTAATGATAAGTTTGTGCGTTGCATGCTTTTAAAAAAAAAAGTTTTTTTAATTATTATTATTATTATTGTGATCCATAGAAACTCATAAGTATTTCTATTTAAAATATTAGATAAAAGTAAGAATTTAACAAAAATATAATCATAATCTTGGGAAAAAAAAACTTGTTATTTGTTTTTCTTCCAATTGTTACTAATCAATAGACATTATTTTTTTTGATACAAGATAGAATTTTATTCTAGCCTAATCTAAGTGTAAATGTGTGTAAAACTCCCTCCTGGAGACTTGAATCCTGGCCCTTGAGTTAATGAATGAATAAAATTATTTGAGTTAATAATGTTAACATTATTTATATAACACTTTTAAAGATTATTATATAAAATTTGAGACTATACTACAACATATAAAGTATTTATATTACAATATTTATATCATTCTTAATGTGAAGGAAAGGAAAAGACATGATAGTAAAATATAATTGATAATGAGATACAAATTAGGGGAAAATGAAACATCTAATTTTTTTCCCCCATTTTATGTAGAGTGTTGATTTTTAACATGTATGTTAGTAGTGAGTTTCAATAATATGTAACCATTTTTTAGGAGATTGCACTTGAAACAAAGATAAAAATTCTTATTTGAAACATGAAAGGAAAATTTTGAAAAATTTAAGGATAATTACAAAAAATTCTAACCCAAATATTGGGTACAAAAATGTTGATACAACTATTAGAAATTTTCATATACATAATGAATTCCAAAATCATAAAAAAAAAAGAATAAACATTTAGATCAAAATTGGAAAAAATTTATATGAAAAAAAAAAAAAATTAGAACATCACCTCCTAAGTGATTCTCCAAACAAAAAAGAAAATCACCCACTAATCAAAACACCAAAATAAAAAATATTCGCATTAACGTCAAAATAAAAAAACATAAATCAATCTGTTGCATTAAATATTGTTCAATCTTTAATTCCATATACAAAAAAAAAAATGTAAAATAAAAAGTATTAAAGCAAATCAGAGAATAAGGTTAGAAATTAATAGTGAGAGAGAGAGAGAGAGAGAGAAGGGTACCTCTAGAACAAAAAAAAAAAAAAAAAAGCAATTGTAAAAAAAATTAATCATCAAAATTCCTAGGCTTTTTGGTTACAAGAGGAATAAAGAGAGAACGTATTTATATTTAAAACAAAAAGAAGATGAGGAAGATGAAAGGTTGGGGAAGATGATAAAATATCATACATGTAGATAATTAAAGTAAAAGCCCGTTTGGAAATAGCTTATTTAGTGTCCTAACAAACAACTTATATAATGTCCCAACAAATAGCTTATTAAGAGTCGGTTTGGAAACAACTTATTTATATAAATAATTTTCCTGAGATATCACCTCTTTATTGATTTTTCTCACACATTACATGGGTTTGCGAATACTATATATAAAATTAGTGTCAGACTATTTCTACTCATTGTTTATAAGACACCTCAAAACCCCATGGGACCTCCAAGTTTACGTTATATCCGGAACAATGAATCCACCACTCGAGTACCCAGTGGGGGTTAGTAGACTTCTTTTGCTAAAAATATAAGCATTAGTAAATAATAAATTGTTCTTTTAATTTTTGTAATTAAACAAATTACAAAAAAATGAACCATAGAGGTGACCTAGTAAGAATTTAGACCTAATATCCATAACCATTCTATCCCAGAAGTATTTCAAAGTTAACATTTTTCATTCTTTAACTCAATTCTCATTCAAGCAATTGCAAATTATTTGAAAAACAAAAAATAATTTAAACTCAATCTTGGATATTCAGCAAAAGGACATGATTTTTGTACCCTTTATTTGAATTCTCTTTTTTCCTTTTAGTTTTTTTTTTTGTTGATCTCCTGCAATGGTTAACGCAACGTGAGACTTAGGTACGTGTGCTTTGTGTAGGTTCACAGTCTAATCTTTTAGAGATCTTTCTAGTGGCAATTATTTCTCTACTGAATCTTAAGATGTCACTAAGATAGAATTCCACTAATTATTTCTCTATGTTAATTTGTGGAAGGTACCCCTAGTTTATAGGAAGGTAAATAGAACTTAAATTTTTGGAAAAAATGCCAAGAACCCCCCTAAACTTTGAAGTAGTGGTCGAGAGACCATCTGAACTTTTATTTTAGTCAATTCACTCCTTCAACTATATTTAAAAGCCAAATTGATACATCCGTTTCGTTTCCATTTAAATTGACTAAGTTTTCTCACGTGAAACGCACGTGCAACTGTCGAACACCCAAACTAATGGATAGAGGGAGAGAAAAGCTAAGTTCAACGACAGAGTGCAGTTGAAAGGAGAGAGAGGCTATGGCTCGCCGGAATTCCTGGTCCTGCTGTCGCTGTTCTCTTCCACCGCCGATCTTGCCCTCCTCTGCTTCCGCTGGCGCTCATGGTTTCTTACAACAACTGATGAATAGAGATTAGGGAGAGATTCATCAGACAACAACTGCTGAAGGGAAAATCACACACGAAAACCCATTACTAATTAATTTACAACACGAATTGATATCTTTTAATGTTGAACTTGAAAGATTCTCCTTATTGTGGGCGAGTGGGACTAGGCTTCAACGAATTTCAAGCCAAAACAAACCCACACATCTTTTTTTTTTTGTTCAAGTGGTTTTTCTTTTCTTTTTCCACTGCATGAGTGGCTAGCCGTTATTAGTGCTAGGATATGCATCAATATTCAGTATGTTGTTGATCTTGCATCCCTATATTTACTTAATATTTATAGGGAAAAATAAATCTCTCTCTAGAAGTACCAGGCCACAACCACAATTTATTTTGTCAAACTTAGCACAGTCAGGTTAATTGATTGATGAGTTTTTCAATCTTTAGATTTATAAGAGGTTACTTGCTTGAATCTATCCCTCTATTTATCAGTTGTTGGAAACCATGCGGTGAAAGTCAAGGATGGCATAGATCGGCGGTGGAAGAGACCAGCGATGGTGGTACCAGGAATTCTGGCGAGCCATAGCCTCTCTCTCCTCTCAGCTGCACTCTATCGTTGAACCTAGCTTTTCTCTCCCTCTATCCATTAGTTTGTTAGTTTGGGTGTTTGGCAGGTTGCACGTGTGTGTCACATGAGCAAACTTAGTCAATTTAAACGGAAACTAAACAGATGTATCAATTTGGCTTTTAAGTATAATTCAAGGAGTAAATTGGCTAAAATAAAAGTTCAGAAGGTCTCTTGGCTACTACTCCAAAATTTAGGGGGTCTCGACATTTTTCCCTAAATTTTTTATCAATGCGTCTCAAAAAACTTTTAATCATTTATTCCATGTAATATAAAACTTGTCACAATTTAATATTTAAAAGATCATGAGATTGGCAAGTACTCAATACAATATTTGAAAAGTTTTTAATTCCATTATTTAATCTGAAATATAACCCATTGCATAGGTTTGGGAATATATTAGAAAATAAAATCGCCACAATTCTATTTAAAAGTCTCTAATTCAGAATACATTCATATGAAATAAAACTTGTCACGATATATTGTACAAAGAAAGGATCATAGGATTGGAAATACATTTGAAATAAAACCAATTACAATTCTTCCTAAAAGTTTCTAATTCACAATACATTCATATGAAAGTTTTGATGATTCAGTTGTTTTCCAAAATACAGGATTTTTAGGCTTCATTTCCATTTTGGCATAGGATGAAAGATTGTTCACTAACTCTAGCCACATACTCCAAGATTTCAGTCAAGACAGTAGGGCAGTTTTCCTTTTAAGTATTCAAAACCGTCTTATCAGCATCACAGCTGGGAAAAAAAATTAAGCTGCAGCCAACATTAGCAGAAAAATTTAGACAATAAAAAAACTTAAAAACCCACTTGAATCTTGAGAAAAGAAGTCATTACAAAACGAAGGGCATAACTACGCAACAAAGCAGTAGAAATATCAAACCTCATGGGAAACTTTTAGTCATGCTTGCTGTCATTAATGTAGTCTCTTTTCTCTTTTGTTATTTATCATCAGCTCTAATTTGACATTCTCACCAACAGATCTGGAACACCTAGAAAGATAACCAGTTTTTTAAAAGTAAACTATGTCCAAGTTTGTATCAAGTATGTCATTAGCATCTGCCAATGTACTTCTAATTCTATTATGATATTCTCACAATTAGATTCTTTTTTAGGCTACCACTTAAGAATCCAATCAAAACCTGTTAGGACATATGTGTTTCACTTGTTTAGAACATATGTCATTCATTATTTATGTAACTGGCTAATCCTTTGTCAAAACGCACTTTACTTGTAATTTGGTAGATTTAGGATGAGGTTATTGCTTCAAGAAACAAGGTTTCAAGATCAAGTGTTAAAGCCATGCAAGTCTACTCAAGAAACAAGCTTAGAAGTGCTCTTCATTAAAGTTCGACAGCTGTATCTATCGAGCTTTAAGAAGCTGTTCTAGCCTTGAGGCTCGACAGCTGCTCGATAGCATCTCGACACCTTTAGCTGTCGAGATTTAAGAAAAATAGATTCTGAGTTCTGTTTTGATTCCAATCCGTGGATGTGTCTTTGGGCCTTCTTTTCTTCTAACCCTAGACATATAAAATGATTATTTTAAGGGCCGTCAAAGTGTGGCAAGTTGCACAGGCATTGAGAAATCCTTGTTCATGCAAATTGTAACTTGAGACAAAGTTCTTGCCCTAGTTCATCTTTTTTGTGAAGAAGTTGCTGTGTCTTTGCACCATAGGGTTCTGTAACCGAGTATCTTCTTGATCTTCATCGTGTGGATGAATTGAAGAACTTTGCAGCCAACAATCTTCTCTAGTTGGTGATTGAAGTCGCGTACTGGGATTCGCGCAAATTGTTTAGTCACGTACTTGGGAGCCGTGCATCGAAAGGAGAAACTGTCACTACAAAACAAGTCCAATTGGGTATTGGGGTAAGGGTTCAACTATAGGTTGATAAGGTACTTGAGATTCCTTTACTTGTAACCGCTTGTTGTGATAATAGTGGAGTTTCGGGAGTGGTGACCTTAAAATCATCCGGTGGGGCTTTTGCCGTGTAAGTTTTCCCCATTCGTAAACAAATCATCGTGTATTTTATTTTCCGCTGCATACTTTAGTTTATTGGTGATTTGTTTGTGCTACCACGCGTTTGCATGTTAATTTGATTAATTAATAACTTGACTAATTAATCAACTTAATTCATCACAAGGGGTCAATACGTTTTTGGCCTATCAAAACCCATTAAAATACCAAAAAAACAGCAAAACCTTTACCAAATCAAGTGATTGATATTCAAAAAACAACCCAAACCCATCAATATTTCGAAATCTAAAATTTGGAAAAATAACAAATCATAAAAGAATATTCATTGAGGTCGTGACACCACACTCACGACAGCTCCAACATATTTTTAAGGCTTTAGCAAAACGTATGTGGCGGTGTATGTGGCAGGGTGGAGCTCCGGTGCTAAAAGGAGAGGAGATGAGATTTGGGATTTTTGAGTTTAAATTGGGCCATGACCAGCCCCAATTTAAACTCAAAAACCAAATACTGAATAGAAGCCTACAAAATAAAAGGTTAAGTAAAAATTTATGTCTAACAGGTCCTTAGTTTCGTTGTGCATCCTATGGTGTATTTGGAAGGAACGGAATCGGCGGACTTTTAAGGATTTGGATAGTTCTAGTGATCAGATTCTTGCTTCTTTTAATGAGACTCTTTTTGATTGGTCTCGGGCTTGGGGACTCACGACTAGTGATTCTCTCCATTCTTTTCTTAGTTCTCTTTCTCCTTTGTAATTAATTTGTTGTCTGGTTTTCTTTTTGTATTTTTCGGGACTGTTTTATGTTTTTCGTGCATAGAGTAGCCGTTTGTATATATAACATTCTTACTTATATATAAAATAAAATAAAAAAATTCAACGCATTCATTTAAGTTTTGTTCTAGCAATCCCACATTTGACAGCAAGAAATAACGGGGAAAATGGCTAAATACCACTCTTTTAGAACTCGATATTGCTAAATTCCAGTTCTGTGTGGAGCTGGACTTCACTAATATTGAGTTTCATGGGTGTTTCATCACGGTGGCAATCTCTGATGTGGCTTTTCTAAATAAAAAAAGGTCACGTGGAACTCAATATTAGTAATATCGAGTTCAATTGCACAACATACTCATCAAAACAGAGTAGTACTTCAAACCACGAACACAAAACTACCATACACCATAAAACCCCAAAAATTAAAATAGTATGCGAAAACAAGAAAGTTCAAAAATATCATAATTAAGTGCCCATGATGAAGAAAAACATTAACATAAAAATATCAATTCCTTAAATTCTAGATTGGTTTATCGTATATTTTAAATTTAAATACAAACATATGACCATTTAGATGCTATTGCAGCAAAACAGCAAGATCTTATTCCTTAAGCCAAACCATAAACAAACAAGCTAACGTGAATCCATTACATAAAATTTTCCCATCAGTTTTTGGTTGAACACCACCTAATTCTCCCTGATATTAAATGGAAACTTACTCTCTCTCATCATCGAAGGTAATGCCGACCAATTTGCAATGGACAGGTTCCGACCAATGAGGCAATCCCGTGATTTCAAGTCGCTTCATACTTTCTGTCTTTGTATTATAATAGACTAAAGAGCAATGGTTAACATCTGATTTCAGAAAGATCTCATCGGTGTTAGTGTTGATGGCAAGAATGTGACTACATAGCTTCAGTTTAGACCAATCAAAAGGAAAACGAATAGTTTGTTTAAGCCAAGAGTAGTTGCAATTGTGGTAGTCCTCCTCCAATATCCAAATATTCAATTTGTCAGGCTGCAACTTTTCTATGAAAGCCAAGCGTCCACAAACCGCAGCAAGATGTCCATCATGGTTGTGTACGTCTAATTTAGCACCATCAGGATAAGGGACTAATCTAAAAATCTCGTCGTGGAGATCAAATGCCACTATTTTGGGTGGCAGTCTGTCACAATTGGTAACCCAATTGGTAAGCCAATACAGTGCACCATTAGCAGAAACACCAACTTTGTCAAGAAAAAATTTACTACATAATAAGTCAGCTCCGTAGAATTCTTCAGGAGCTGTCTCCAACTATTACTTCCTCCGTTGCCGTTGTCGTTGCCATTGCAGTTACCAAACGTGAAAATGCTAGGAGATTCTCTGTTGCCCCAAGGCCAACTGAAGAACTTGAATTGGTTGGACAAAGGATCAAAGCCCAAACCACTAAATCGAATGTCGCTTACTGGACTACAAAGAGCCAAACTCTGTGGAGGAGTGCTCACATTCAAGATATTTACAGCTTCTCTATTTTGAAAACAAAGAAAACCATTGACGAGTTTAAAATATTCATCATCGTTTCCATAAAGATAGTCAAAAGGAACCGTGGCAACAAGAGTGGCGAGTCCTATGTTAACGCTGCCTCCCTCATTCAGGATCTCTGCAGAATAAAAATCCATACCTTTATCTCTGCGGCTGTGGCCGCGTACCAAGATTCGGGCTTTGCTGTTGCTGCTGCTGTGCTGATGAGGACATTGAGAATGATAATTTTTTTCTTCTTCATGGTTGCTGGCGAAGGATAAGCAACGTTTACTGATTCGATTTAGGAGGGAAGAATAAGTAGTACTAGCACTTGCAGTAGCAGAAGAAGCAGCAGCTATGGTGTTCAACTTCAACAATAGCGCCCCACCACATCTCCAACCTAAGAGAGACATGATTGAAACTGCGTAGTTTCTTTTGTGCGGTGTGTCGGCGGGGCTGGATATGATATCTAATTATCTCTCACTGTAAACACTAATATTTTGGAATAGTTATCAAAAATATATAAAAAAAAATATATATATATATATAAAACCGAAGCGGTTGAAGCTCTCACATTTTTCCACATCAACACTACTAAAAAAAAAAAAAAACCCTAAACACCGTAACTATTTCTAACCCAATAACTATTTCTCCCCAAAACTAACCCAATAATCTTCGACTTCTAAACAATAGTCGACACAAAAACCTATTTCTTAGTCTCTGTCTCTCCTTCAAACGCAAACTCAGCCCAACAAACACTGCAAGACCCATACCCTTCTCTCTCTTTCTATATCTCTCTACCCTTCTCCTTCCCCAAAACCCAAACGCCAATCAGATCTAATAGACTGCCTCTCATGGGACATTGGGACAAATCAAGTTTCAAAGACTAAAACGATTCCGTTGGAGAGAGGCTACAGGTATTTCTCTTAATGAGTTTTCGCCAGAATCATCTGGCCGTTGGGGGACGATATGGTATGTTAGGTTTGGTTTTTGATTTTGTTATTAATCTTGATTTGCGTTGCTTTAAATTTTCAGATACCACACCCTCCTTTTCTCAGCCTCTCCGTTTATCAAGTTCCAAAATCAACCAAAGCCTCAACTTTGAACATACCCATTTGCAATTTTCTTTGAAGATCGTCACCTCCCCTCCAACCAAATCAGTGGAGGCAAATTTCGTGGTAATTTTTTTAAAATCTATGTTTCCAGGCGCTACCCACTTTAATACTAATTGGTTGAGGCATACTTCAATTTTATTTTCTATGTATATTTAAAAATTTTGGGGTTATTTCTTCTGTGTTTTTCAGTTTGGCTATTGAGTTTGAGTTTATGGTCTGCAATTTTTTGCATTTTTAGTTTTTGCGGTTGGCTGTAAAGAAAAGCTCAGAAATTAGGCCCACTCTGTGATTTCTTTTTATCACTGTCAGAGACCAGTCTTTCTCAGACTCTATTACCAGTAAGTTTTCTAATTTCGTTTTATAAGTTTTCTTGTTAAATATGATTTAGGGTTTTGTTTGGGAGTGTTTTCTCTTTTAGATTGATGGGTTTGGAGCCCGTAGTGGGTTTTGTTAATTTCAATCAAAACTCTGTCTTAATGTGAAGACAGTTTTAAGTTAACGGTTCCGATTAGTATTTACTATTGTATAGCTTCTTTCTTTTTTTTCCTTCCTTCATGCTGTATAGTTTCTTCTCCTGCTTTTGTGCCGTTCCTTCCCTGCAACAACAAAGGTTCCATTCTTACATTGTTTACGCCTTAATACTTCTATATTATTCATTGTTGTTAAGATTCCATCTTCCTAATTAATTTATGATTTCTTATTTTCATTCTTTTTCGTCTTTTTCTCCAATTGCAGTATACTAGGTTTTTGTACCAGACATTGGGTCTTATGCCAAAAAAAATAATTGAATCAAGGTTAAAGGTACCCTGATTTCCCATTTTATTTTTCCAATTTCTAGGGATCTTTTTTGTCAATTATTGTTTTTTGGTTAGAATATTTTTCCCTGTTTGGTATACTTTTGTGAGATTTTAAAGTTTTCTTTATTTATGTTATGGTTTTGTCATTGTTAGAGGATTTGTTTCTATTTCTTTATGCCATCTTTTTCATTCAATTTTAAGTTTTGTCATAGGATGTTCTAAGCATCCTAAGACTCTTATATCAACATGAGTTGCAAGTGCTGTAATATACGTGATTCCAACTTTGAATCCAACTATAATTCTTTCCTAATGTTGGTTGCAAAATTTCAGTTATAGAGATAGGGTTTTTTAGGTAGATTCTTGCTTACATCTGTCTTTGTTGATGTCATTTTTTTCTATCTTTTCATTTCCTATGTCTTTGTCCAATTGAAGAAAATTGAAGTGCAGATTGCAATTCATTTGCCTCTTAATTAGATTTCTGCTTTGTTCAATGTAGCCTTATTTTGGGAATACAAGATTGATTGAAAATTGAGACTGCCATGAGTATTCATTTTCATAGGTGCTGCATTAAAATTCTTCTAATTATAAGTTAATGGATCTGAGTCCTAATTTTAAGTAATGAGTGTGATTGTTGTATTATATACAATAAATAAATAAAGGTCATGAACAAGGAAAATATTTGGAGTTGAGAAATTCAAAATGCAAAACTTTGCAGGATATTGCCAACTTTCAAAATACTAAATATCAGGAAAGATATTAATTTGTTGTGGTTGGTCTCTCACTTCTTTCCTTTATAAAAGTTCATGTTGTTCAGGTATTAGGAAAGTTGTTAATTTGTTTAATAAATAAAAAAGAATAGCATAATATGAACGTATGTACTCCATTTTAATTTGATCATAGATTGATAAAATCAGTTGGTGTTTGTTTGCAATGCATCTATGATTTTGTGATTTTATATACCCAAAAAAGGAGGAGACTAAACCTATATTTAGAATTCATCTCTATCGAAACTGCACTATGATTATTACACAATCATTGATTTAACTCTCTCCTTTTTTGTTTTTGTGTAGGTGATTTTGTAGATTTTCATGCACCAATGTATATCTTACATGCCCACATTGCTTATCACGAACCAAGAACTTGTGCTACAAATAATAAAATAATGTTATGAACAATTTTAATGTTGTAGCTTCAGTGATGGCATGTACTTAAAATGATTTCAAGCAATTGCTTCAAATATTTTTTATTTTCTTGCTCATAGAAATAGCTATTAATACATTATTGCATTGTCTCTATTTAAATGAACCTTACTGTATTTTAATTTTTTTCCAGAGTGGCTTGGCTGAGCCTAATAGCACTGCTTCAAATAATTGTGTATTACTTTCAACCCAACATTTGGTGTTTTTGAAATTGATTGTATGTCTTGCTTAACATGTATCCAAAGAGTTTATGAAATTTGGTTTTAATTGTTTATAGAGATAGTTGAAACTGAAATATATAGGCATTTTGTTTGATTCCTTTCAAATAGAGACTCTTTCAAACTACTATTTTTTGCATGTACTTAAGATGTATCTAAAGGAAATTAGATGCATTTGACACAAATATATGTTGCTGCAAATGATCTCCTCAACAGTTTCTAAGAAGCCAGCATAATCAAAATTGGGGGCCATAAGGAGTAGGTAAGCAGAGATACTTAGACTATTTGTCAGCTATTTCTTTTCAAAGTTTTGAATATTGTGTTTGAGTTGCTTCTTATAAGAGATAGTGGCATAGTGCCCCATGTGTTTATGTGGCATATTATTCCCTGGCAGCAAATGTATGGTCTTGCTAATGCTGTCATGAGATTATTTACAAATTTAAATATTCATTTTATCAATAAATTTTTTTATATGATTTATATTGGTGGTAGACTATAAATTGATTTGCAATTGAGCATTATGAGAATTCATATTATGCCCAAATTTGTGTATGAGCTATTGGAATGTTGGCAATAATTTTTTCATCGTCATAGAGAAACCAAGGTGTGATCTTTATGTGTTACGTGAAACACCCTACATTTATAATCAAAGAACGTATTTTGCGCGCTTTGTATGATTATTTGTAATTGTTATTTAACCAACCATCCCGTGCATCGCATGGGTTAGCGACTAGTTTATATATATAATTGTACAGATACAAAGATTCAAAGATATAAAAGAGTTTGAATTACAAACAACTTCTTATCCTATCTTCATCAGATCCTATCTACAATTTGTAATTCATATTTGAAATTATCACAGCTGCCATGGATAGTTGGATTAACTTCATCAGGGGTTTAGATTACAAACAACTTCATCTTGTCCTATCTTTAGCTCTTATCCTTAACACTCACTCTAGGGTTGGTTTTTTTTTAATTAACGTTTTTTAATAAGTTAATTAATAAATAATATATTAATTATTAAATATTAAATTAAGGGCAAAATGACATTGTTTTGGGGGGTTTCAAATGATAACGGAATTGTGGAGTTTTGAAACTTAAAAAACAGAAATGAAAGAATGCAAATTTTTAGATAACTGAAATGAAAAATAGTGAAATTTAAAATGTGAGTTTTGGAGTGAGAGCTTTTTTTGTGGTTAAAATACTATTTTGGTGTCTAAATTTTATTTTTCATCTTTAAATTATTTTTTTATCTCACACTTTGTAAAGAGTTTTTTTTTTATATAAATAATTTAAAGAAAAAAAAGGATAAAAAAGAAAATTTTTCAATAGTTTAAAAACGAAAAACAAACTTTTAGTAAAATTTAAGGATGAAAAGTAAGACATTTTTAATAGTTTAGAAAAAAAAATCAACTTTTCAATTGTTTAGGAACCAACAAAGAACTTTTTAAAGTTTAAAGATATAAAAAAAAAAAACAAATTTTTGGTAAAGTTTAGAGAACAAAATAATATATTTATTATTATTATGAATTTTACAAACGTGTGCACACAATACACTGATACTCTCTTCTTCTCTCTAACCCTTCACCTTCACCTTCACCTTCACCACCATCGTTACTTCCTTCATGCCCTTCATTTTCTTTGCCAGCTCTCTCTTGGTTCAAGCTCTCTCATCTTCTCAATTCAAGCCACCGCCACTGCCTCTGACGGCCGGAACCCCAGATCACGAGCTGAACATGGATGATGCCATAGACAGCCGAAAACCCAAATCTTTCATCTTCTCAGTTCAAGCTCTAGATGTCTAGTTCGTTCTCTCTCTAACTCAACATCTTTGTCTCTTTCTTTAAACCCATGGCCAATCGGTAGCGATTTGAGAATTTTTTGATGGGTTTTTATAGTTCGGGCATGGGCAATCGAATCCTACATATCTAATGGAAGTGAGATTACCAATGGGGGATTTAGTGAAATGGTACATTTTGAGGAAGAAACCGCCGGGGAAGTTGCTTTAGTCAGCTCACACCGTCGATAGAGAGTTTCGGGTTCTTTCTTTGTGATTAATTCGGTTGCTCATTTGATCTGTTTGGTCACTCGGAAAACCAAAAACAAAAACAAAAAAAATGAAATATAAAAGGTTGCCTAGAGGATCCGAGTTTTCTTTGGGGTTTGTTGAGGATCTATGGTTTGATGATTTTGGCTGGAATTTATGGGTTTTGTTTTGATGATTGGATTTACTCTGGGTTTGTTGAGGATTTGTGGTCTGGAATTTATGGATTTTGGTTTAATGATTGGGTTTTGTTTTGTTGTTGATGTTGGATGATTTAGATGTTTTGTTGTTGATTTGGTTGGGTTTTGATATACTGGTTTTGGAGATATGTTTGAGATGAAATTCTGTGTATTTAGTTGGATTTGTGTTATGAGAAATGTTGGAAAAGAAAATCTTTGAGTACTATGTTCTTTGTTCTTGTAATTTGGGTTTAAGTTCTTGTTTATTCATGTTCTTCAACATGATTTGAATTTATGTGTTTTTACGTTTTTAATTTTGCTAAAATTGATAAATTAATTTTGTAAAATAAGATGCTGACATGGATGCTGATGTGATATTTTTAAATATTATTTTAATAGCCACATTAGCATTTTTTGTGCCACCTGTGCCTCCGTCCGCTATGTAGAAGGTTTCCGTTAGTAGGTTGACGCCAGGATCAAAATAGAATCGATTTTCTTTTTTTAGGACTACATTAGTAGCAAAATCAATTTTGGAACCAAAATGATAATTGACCCAAAATGTAGGGACCAAAAGTGTATTTTCGTCTAGAATAAATTTGAATGTGTAATAATTTGGCAGTATTACACATTCAAATTTGTACATAGAATTATAATAAATTTTTAAGTCTAAATATATGAAAAAGTACATGTCAACTTTGTCCAAAATGAGAGATGAAATGATACTTGGCATGAAATTAGAAGGAATAAAACCAACTACTATAACAACAATTTTAATAAGTATAAACTTATGTTTATTGGAATTAATTTCTTTGTTGAAAACTTATAGTGACTGAACTTTATGAGAATTTAAACAATAATAATTATGTATAAACGCAACAAATAACACAAGGTGTTTGAACCAAGTATATTTTGAAACAATCTTAATGATTACATAGAAAAAATCAAGAATAATTCAGCAAAAAAAAAAATCAAGAATAATTCAGCAAAAAAAATAATCAAGAATAAATAGATTAATTATTATGTAAACATGTTTTCTAATTATTAGGATGTGAACTTATATTCTGATTATTTTTTAAATTAGGGATTATATGCTATTATATAGATGTGCACACCAGAAACTAGTAAACCCAAATGCAATGGGTTTTCCACATGGGCATCTATTTGGGCCCCCCCTTTGATATTGTATTTTGTTCGTCTTGTACTCTTGTTTTGCATGCCAAAATCTAATATTTTTCTAAAAACTCACAAAAATTACCATTTTGACCATGGAATTATGGGAATGCTAAAAATGTTAGAATTTATCCCGATTGGATGTTAGATACCCCATTTCTTGTGATTGAGGTCAAAATGACCAAATTGACCTTATTGGCCAGTCTTAATCATGAAATAAACTCTCCCCTTTTTAAGTAAAATGGAAAGGATTATGTTCCATTCATTACATCAGTTTGTTAGTCATTTCTAGTAACTTTAGCATTTTCTTGAAAAAATAAAGGATTAATAGAAATCCAAACCAATCACCTTTAAGTAAATTAGTCATATTAAAAAGTAAGAAAATGAATTTTAAATAAAAAAATCATATTATAGAACTAAACATTATTTAAGTTATATTTAAATATTAAAAGCCTAAATTAAATTTATCGTATTAGACCTCAAAACTATATTGAGTTAGTCTTGGTAAACAATATGACAGAGTAGCTCGCTATGGTAATAGAGATTCATTGTAACACAAGTGTCAGTGTTGCAGGAAGCAATCCAATCCAATGGATTAATGCTACCTTTCTATTTTCTCATTAAAAAGTTGATTATGTAAGTAAGAAAGTGTTTATTGTGTATATGGGTCGTCCACAAGAACAAGGTTAGTCTAAGAAGTTTGTTTATAGGGAAAAAGGAAAAACAGTAACACCAACAAGCAAGATCATCTAAGGGAAGATACATTGTCTAATGACAAGAGATCGTAGATGACCAATGAACACTTAGTAAATTCTAAAGGTATTCTCTGCAGACCAAAAACAGTTACACGACAATCCACTATTCCGAGACGTGGGATGAGTTTCCTGAAATTCGCTTCACTCTCCCCACTAAGACCACACATCTCCCACGATGATAGTAGTACCTATCAAGTAGACCCACTCAAAACTCTCTATAAAAGGGACCAAGCCGCACCAAACCAAGGTATGTGCAACTATTCATCCACTTCACCTACTTGAGTCATTGAGAGAAATACTGACTTGATTGTCGGAAGGTCCTTGGCCTGTCCCACCCTGATCACCTTCGATAGTCTTTTTCTTTTTTACAAATTGGTGACTCACCATTGAGTTCGGAGCATGCGCCCTACTGATTTTAAACTTCATCAAAAGTAATAATAATAAAAAACCGAAATATTAATAAAAAACCGAAAAGAGAGAAAAGAAGAAAGATAATTGAAAGATAACATTGACCTAATTTTTAAAAAGGTTTATGATGTCTCTAAGATCCAATTTTAGGAGTGGGAGAACATTCCAGGAAGATGCCAAGTAGTCCATTGAGAATGACTGCTCGTGAGTTTTTTGCTCTTTTGGCATTCTTGGTTCGGAAACAAAGAGTTACAACGATGTGGTAAGGTACCTGCGAGAAGGTACCTCCTACGCTAGGCTTATACACCTTCTCTCTCACTAACATGAGAGAGAGAGAGAGAGAGAGAGAATAAATCCGACATATAAAAAAATATCGAGGTGCTTGCAACCTTAGAATTAGGCCAATGGCAACCAGACCATTTGTAGTGGTTTTAATATTAATTAAAGTCTAAAGTTTAGATGCAATTCCCTATGCATAATACATGAAGTTTCTTAAATAAATTCAAATAAATAGTTATATTAATTAATGAAGCAAAAACAGTTCAACACAATATTTTTTAGTTGTAATGCATGCTGATCATTTACTCTATGAAAGTATGAACTGGTATGAGCGGAATAGGATGTCAAGAATTTGCCAATGTCATAGCAAATTGTAGTTTTAATCGAGAGTGAGACCTGTCAAATATGGAATTCCTACTGCTTGAATAGATGTAGGTACATTACATGAAATCATTGGTTATAAAGACATTAAACAACATGAACAAGCAAGCGAAGTCTGAAAGACTGAAACACCCATATATAAACATTCTAGCAAACAGGACATTGGTAATAAACACAAACACATGTTGGAAAATATGGCTAAATAAACAAGTTTTTATTCAACAATACAAACCCTAAAAATTTAGCAATGACAAAATTAAATAGATAGAGTTAGAAAGATCTCACAAACTATAGAATCACGCAAAATACGTTGTCTTTAAATGTTGATTCGTGTCGCCCAGAGTAGAATTTAATGTGTATGGCTCTCTTGACTAAACAACCTCCCAAGATTAGACTATAGTAATTTCTTCAAGTTAATTACACACTCAAGCAAGAAGAACTAAGAGCAACCTTACTTGCCTTTCCTTCCCTTAAGAAAAATGAAGCTGAAATTTTCTGTGCAGAAAATTTCTGTGCAGGCACAAAAAAAAAAAACAGAACAAAACAGAGAGGTAGAGAGCTACTACGGCTGGAGAAGATGAGAAGAATATGTAATGAATAGTGTGTTTTGTAGGGTTTATAAACTAATTGATGGAAGGTTGGGCTACACCAACAAGCAACACAATAAATGCCCCAACGGGCTGTATATTAAATGTCCAACAGGTTGCTCAGAAGCTCCCCAATGGACATAACAAAAATCAACTCAAATTTGGGCTAAAACAAAAGTAAGAGGAAAGGTGCAGCCCAAGAATCAATTAACAAACCCAAGCCCAAGCCCAAGCCAACACCTAGCCCATTATATTCCAACTTACCACCTAAGATGTGCAAAGTCTTATAAACTCATAACAAGATTTATTCCTAACCAATGTGGGACACAAAGCAAATGTTAAGTGTTTGAAACACACTCACTCTAACAATCCCCCACATGTTACAAACACTAGACTAGGAAAGGCAATAAACTCAAGAAGACATGCATCAATATGGAACCATAAGGTTTTAACCATACTTAGGATAAATAAGTAGGAACTACTAGACAATGGAAGAGTTAGACTCATTTAACCAAGCTATTAGATAACCAAAATTATCACCCACATACCTTTCTTTACTAAGGTTGTTCCATAAGGGGTTGGTGCCTTATACAGGCCATGCGCCACTGGGTTTCATGAGAGCTCTAGAGACCTACCCAAGTCTCATAGGAAGTGGCACAACTTCCAATCCCACATAGGTGGCATCCATCAAGAGTGTGTGCAGTACACCCCATCCTAACAGGTAGGGACTATGGATCCATTAAGAGCCAGAGCTCAACCTCCAACAATCTGCAACTTAGCACTATCTCACACCATAGGGATGGACTCATCACTAATCTCCTTAATGAGATAGCGGAACACATAAAACTGACAGTCCCCATATGGACCACAAATGACCTCTACCCATTTAACCCCTTGTGTGGAATCACCCATTATAGAGGTTGGGCATTGGTCATAGTGTCACAATTTGGTTACCAGTTCTATCCCCCTCGATGTCTCACTCACCAGCCTTCTTACTAGTAGCTTGGTCAAAGGATCGACCAAATTCCTTTCTAACCTCACAAAGTCCAAGCACATTACACCATTATCAATGAGCTGCCTCATAATATTGTGCCTCCATCGAATACGTTGACTTTTTCCATTATAGATTTTGTTCTTAGCACGTGCTATGGCAGCCTGACAACCACAATGCATGCAAATAGAGTCAATAGAGTTATTATACAATGGTATATCAATTAACAAACTCCTAAGCCACTCGGATTCGGACCTAGCCTTTTCTAAGGCTACTATCTCTGATTCCATGGTGGACCTCACTATGCAAGTCTACTTGGATGACTTCTAAGAGACAGCCCCTCTAGCTAGTGTGAACACATATCCACTAGTGGACTTTACCTCATCTGTATCAGAAATCCAATTAGCATCACAATATCCTTCTAATATAGCAGGATAACCACAATATGACAAACCATAATCAAAAGTGCCCTTTAAATATCTTAACAGTCTAGATATTGCATCCCAATGTTCAATACTAGGATTATGAGTATATCTACTCAATCTACCAACAACATATGCAATATCAGGGCGAGTACAGTTTGTCAAAAATATCAAACTACCAATGATTTGTGCATATTTATCTTGTGAAACACTATCACCACAATTTTTAAACAAGTGGACCTTTGAGTCAAAAGGAGTAGACATAGGTGACATATCAAAGTGTTCAAACTTTTTAAGAATTTTCTCTACATAGTGAGATTGTGATAGTGTAATGCAATCATTATCCCTAAGGATCTTGATGCCCAAGATTATATTTGCCTCGCCCAAATCTTTCATATCAAAATTAGAGGCAAGAAAATGCTTAGCATCATGCACAACATCAAGACTAGTTCCAAAAATAAGTAAGTCATCAACATATAAACATATAATAACACCTTCATTATTAATAAACTTGCTATATATGCATTTATCGGCACCATTGATCACATACCCATGTGTAAGCATAACATTATCAAAATTTTCATGCCATTGTTTAGGTGCTTGTTTTAAACCATATAAAGATTTAACCAACTTACAAACTTTATGTTCTTGTCCAAGAACTACAAAACCCTCAGGTTGCTCCATATAAATTTCTTCTTCTAAATCACCATTTAGAAAAGTAGTTTTAACATCCATTTGATGTACTACAAGTTTGTAAATAGAAGCAATGGCAAATAAAATTCTAATAGATGCAATTCTAGTAACCGGAGAATAAGTATCAAAGTAATCCATATTATGTTTTTGCTTATAGCCCTTGGCTACTAAGCGAGCTTTAAACTTATCAATTGTACCATCCGGTTTTAAGTTCCTTTTAAACACCCATTTGCAACCAATAGGTTTAACCTTGGGTGGAAGCTCAACTAATTCCCAAGTATGATTAGACATAATAAATTCTAATTCATTATTAATTGCTTCCAACCAAAAAGGTGCATTTACGGATTTAATTGCATCATAGTAATGTATAGGTTCATCTTCAACAACATAGGCAAGGAAATCGTTACTGTAATCCTTTTCCTTCCTAGCTCGCTTGCTCCTTCTTATTTCTTGTACATCATCAACAAAATCATTAGAAATTTCAATAGAATCATGCAATACTTTTTCCTTATTTTTCAAAGGAAACACATGCTCAAAGAATATGGCATTTTCAGATTCAATAATAGTATATGATTCTAATATATCACTTTTGATGACAAGAAATCTATAGCATGAACTATTACAAACATAGCTAATAAACACACAATCACATGTTCTAGAACCAAGCTTTCTCCTTTTAGGCTCGGGTAGCATGACCTTAGCCAAGCACCCCCACAGTTTGAGATATTCCAAGTTAGGCTTACGCCATTCCCAAAGTTCATAAGGTGTTTTACCAGTTTTCTTATGAGGTACCTTATTTTGAATATGGCAAGCCGAAAGAATGGCCTCCCCCCACATGTTGGAAGATAGCCCGGAACTAATAAGCATAGCATTCATCATCTCTTTAAGAGTTCTATTTTTCCTTTCGGCTATTCCATTAGATTCTGGTGAATAAGGTGGAGTTACCTCATGTATTATGCCATTTTGTTCACAAAATTCCTTATAAGGATTAGACTCATATTCACCACCTCTATCGGTTCTAAGTCTTTTAATTATTTGATTCTTTTGGTTCTCAACTTCACTTTTATACTTTATCAACATCTCCAAAGCTTCATCTTTGGTTCTTAGTAAATAAAGTTTAGTGAATCTAGAGTGGTCATCAACAAAGATCACATAAAATCTTTTACCACATCTAGTCATGGTGTGTTTTAAATCACCCAAGTCACTATGTACCAATCCAAGAAGCTCGATTTCTCTTGTTATGGATTTACAAGGTTTCTTGGTGATTTTAGTTTCAGCACAAAATTCACATTGGTCCATATTTTCTTCACTTAGTGAGTTAATAATTCCACATTCTTTCATTTTCTTTATATAGCCAAGATTTACATGTCCAAGTCTACCATGCCAAACATCTATGGAATCAACTAAGTAAGCACAAGAAGATGAACCACTTTCATTAATAACTTGATCAACATTAAGTACAAAAAGACCTTCATCATCATAGCCCTTACCAACAAAGATTTCATTCTTAGTTAAAGTAATTATGCCACCATCAAATAAAACTTTAATACCGGCCTTACCAAGTAAATGTACCGAAATGAGATTATGTCTAAAGTGAGGTACATGAAGGACATTATTGAGTGAAAGAGTTTTACCGGAAGTTAGCTTCAAGAGTACCTTCCCTTTACCACTCACCGGCACAGACCTATTGTCCCCAACATAGACACATTCGGTTCCTTCCGCCAGAGGAGTGTAGGAACTAAACTCCTTTTTTAATGAACCAATGTGTCTTGTGTAAGCCGAGTCAACTACCCATCCCTTCACTTTTGTCACCAAGTGTGCCTCACACACCACCACCGCAATGATTTCTTCGATTTGCACCATATTTGCCTTATTTGATGTAGAGCCTTTGTTGTTGTTCTTATTGTTGTTGAAGTTACCTCTTGCCCTACACGTTGCTGCATAATGACCTACTTTGCCACAAATAAAACAATTACCCTTTTTCTTTTGGATTTGAGGATTTAGGCCATTTTTATTATGAAATTTTCCTTTTCCTTTGAAATCATGTTTCTTATTATGTTGTGGAAGTCTAGAGGATCCTCCTTCTACAACATTAGCCTTGGAAGTAAATTCTTTAGCTCTAAAAACTTTTTTCGACATCCTATTTGTTTCTTCAATTTGAATATCAACGATAGTTTGTTGAAGATTCAAATAAGTTCTATGGTGGCTATACCAGTGTTTATACTCTTTCCAAGAGTCTGGCAACTTAAACACAAGGCCATGAGCCACAAACCTCTTAGGTAAGACATCACCCTCTTTAGCTAAGTCGGATACTAATTTTTGAAAATCTTCAATTTGGCTAGAAACACTTTTTTCCTCAACCATTTGAAAAGACATAAATTTAGCCATGGCAAACTTTTTAGCACCCTCATCCTCAAACCCATAACGACCATTAAGTTCATCCCATAAATCTTTAGCATAAGTAAAATGACAATAATTATCAAACAACTTGTTAAATAAACCACACTTAATAGTATGAACACATAATTTATTTGTTTTTTCCCACTTTGCTATATTTTTAGGATCATCTTCGGGTTTAGGCTCATAAAGAACCCGGTCAATTTCGGTAAATTCCAAGATGGGTAAAACCCTTTCTTTCCAATGCTTAAAATTATTTCCATCAAAAGCCTCAAGCTTTGTAATTTCCGAAATGACCTTAAAAGAATCAACAACTTGTTTCTTCATTTTTAAAGCACAAAAATCAACCTTTAAAATTGTTGGAAAATATGGCTAAATAAACAAGTTTTTATTCAACAATACAAACCCTAAAAATTTAGCAATGACAAAATTAAATAGATAGAGTTAGAAAGATCTCACAAACTATAGAATCACGCAAAATGCGTTGTCTTTAAAGGTTGATTCGTGCAACCCGGAGTAGAACTCGGTGTGAATGGCTCTCTTGGCCGAGCAACCCCCTAAGATTAGACTATAGTAATTTCTTCAAGTTGATCACACACTAAAGCAAGAAGAACTAGGAACAACCTTACTTGCCTTGCCTTTCCTTAAGAAAAATGAAGCTGAAATTTTCTGTGCAGCCACAAAAAAAAACAGAACAGAACAGAGAGGCAGAGAGGCAGAGAGCTACTACGGCTGGAGAAGATGAGAAGAATATGTAATGAATAGTGTGTTTTGTAGGGCTTATAAACTAATTGATGGAGGGCTGGGCTGCACCAACAGGCAGCACAATAAATGCCCCAGCGGGCTGCTAAGAAGCTCCCCAACGGACATAACAAAAATCAACTCAAATTTGCGCTAAAACAAAAGTAAGAGGAAAGGTACAACCCATGAATCAATTAACAAACCCAAGCCCAAGCCAACACCTAGCCCATTATGTTCTAACTTACCACCTAAGATGTGCAAAGTCTTATAAAATCATAACAAGATTTATTCCTAACCAATGTGGGACACAAAGCAAATGTTAAGTGTTTGAAACACACTCACTCTAACAACACACACCTCTTAAGAAAAACCATGAACATTGTCCTTTGTTTTTATCAAATGTAGGTAAGCTAAATTATTGACCATATATATGAGGAAAATCTAAGAGGTAAAATTTCCTTTTCGTTTACATTGGAATTGCACTAACAAAATAGGACACTACGTTAGTATAAAAAGGACACCTGGATTGTAACAGCTAGTTGTTGTTCCCCAAAACACAATTGTCCCAATCCATCATCGTTTGAAACCACATTCAATACAATCTAAGAATTTTTTTGTTGTTGAAGAGAATAAGGAATCCTAGCTGTATCATGTTAAAAATGTGTTTCTAAAACATGGCGGCTATCAATACTATTAGAAATATTTGTTTTGCTAGCAAAGAGAATCACACAAATCTCTCGGTGGGTACTAAACACAGCCTTCCATTTAGTCAGGGAATTACCTTCCAATCTAACAGGGCTATAAAGGTCGTCGATTCGAAGAGACCTAACTAATGTTTGTAAACTTTTCTATCAAATTATGAAATACATGAGGTGATGCATGATCAAAGTTGATTACGAATATCAAAGTTGACTTAGAACAAAAGAGTGTTGGCTTATGTGATAAGAGAAGCAAAGTGCTCAAAGACCATCATGCAACGTAATCGGGTTTTCGCATCTGGAATTTTGTTGAAGATCAAAAGGACTAATATCATCTGGTATGTGATCAAAATGATTTTCTCCTTCTCCTTTTTCAAATTCGTGATCAGAACCATTATCTGTAAATTTTGTTGGAAAAAAATCTAATAAAAATAATATTCTAAGTAAATTAGTCAAACATTGTTGGAAAAAAAAATCTAATGAAAATAATATTCTAAGCAATTAGTCATCCTACTCGAAAAAAACATCAACTTGAACGAAGGGGAAAAAAAAAATACACGCATGACCAACTCTATCTTCTCAAGTTTATGCCAAAAACTTGAGATAAATACGGCCAAAATGGGGTTTTACCAATTTCTCACAAACTTTCTAACAAAATGCTCCTGTCTAAAACAATTTAGGAATATGCCCCTATTTTAAAACTTCATTTTTAGAAAATTGAGTTTCAAATGTAATACTCGATTTTTGGACAATCAAGTTATAGTGAAATTGAATTTAGAAATTTTTTTCTTTTTTCTGGAACTCGAGATCCACTTGAATATTTTCAAGGAACTCGATTTCCACTTTTTTTTCTTTTTTTTTTTAATTTTCAGTTCGCTATATCTCGATTGTCCAAAAATTGAGTTTTAAATTGAAAGCGATTTTTAGAAAATCGAGTTTCAAAACAGGAGCATTTTCCTAAATAGTTTCAGACAGAGGGCATTTTGCCAAAAAGTTTTGGTGAAAAGAGCAAATGCCCATTTTGGCTAGATAAATACTACTGAGAGTTCAATGAAGTCTTGGAACTAATCAACCCTACCTTATAAAGGGTTTGACTTACCTTCAATATTTTTTTAATTGGAATCTCCTTTTGTTTTAATAAGAAACTGCTACATCACCCACTAACTAAATAAAGGTGGAGATTAAAACGCACTACCATTTACTATTGTGTATTTAAAACAGAAGGACACCTCCAATTAAAAAAGTACTGGAGGTAAGTCAAACCCCTTTATAAATTCTTTTGACCTAATAGACTAATACGTATTTATAGGCCACAAAATGTATTGAGCCGGTTCTGATTCTGTCATTCTTTTTTATTTTATGAGGGAAAAAAATTTTACTTCTTAACTTTTCTTTTCTTTTTTTTGTTGAGAACTCATTAAGAGGATTTCGAAGATTAGTTATTGTCTTTTTGACTTTGAAAAATACCCTGAATTTAATTAATTTATCCTTATTTCTAAAACATGAGAAATGAGGTAAAAACGTAAATTGACAAAAATTAAAAACAAAAAACCTACCGGTAAAAACTTCCCACTGTATAATAGATAGATACAGAATTCCTACCCAACATTTATCACCACACAAAAAAAAAAAAAAAAAAAAAAAAAAAAAAAAAAAAAAAAAAAAAAAAAATCCCTCTACCCATGCACACAACCAAAATTACCCCACATTAAAGAACAAACAAACAAACTACCCCATGTTCCTATAAAAATTTAAAATAAAAAATAAAATAAAAACTATCCTATTGCAAAAAATACCCCACATCACATCAAAAAAAAAACCACACAAAAACCAATTGCAACCTCTTGAAAAAAAAATTCCCATTTCATTGCTCCCCCTTCCCCTTCCCAATGTTATGGAATGCATAAGAAAAAATTCAAATAACATTAAATCCCTCAAACTACAAACTCACAATATTTTTTTAGTTTCTTTTTCATTCTTTCATCCAATTTCTAATCGACACTATTTTCTTCCGCACTCTTTGTTTCATATGCTAAATTACTTTCAATGCTCAAATGTTTTCTTGTCAAAATTGGTAAGTCTCTAAACAAAATTTATATACTACTTTCTCAATTGAATTATATTGTGTATCATACTTTTTCGACTACATATATGGTGAATTGGTAACTCCATGACCTTCTGTGATGCGAGAATTATATGAAAGGTGTTATAGAAATTTGGTTATGAATGAAAAATTATGACATTAATCCCAAAATGAAAAAGCCTCATTGCACACGTGGAAATGCATGTGATGAGACTAGTTTTTATTATTGGGATGCAATAAATTTATTTTATCTATGCATTTCTTTAATAAGTTATGAAAAACTCACCTTTAGAACATGGTATACTTTTTCTTTGAAATTTATATGAACTAATAATCAATTTTATAAAAGAATCTATATTAGTTTTAAATTGATAAGAAGTGGTTTCAAATTAAATTTACATAAAATGAAGTAGAACTAGTTTTAGATAGACTTAAAACGGTTTCAAATAATGTGGAGTAATACAAATTCAAATTTGTACATAGAACTATATGAATTTTTTAATTGAGAATTTTTAGATTTTTTAAAGTTTAAATACATGAATCTAGATGTTATCTTAGTCCAAAATGAGAGATAAAATAATACTTTGCATAAATTGAAGCCCTATTAAAATATAAAAACACTAGGCACATGTTGTAGTATTTTAATATTAATATATTAAAACGAAATAAATTAAATGTAAAGATATGCAAATTAATATGGAAGATAATGAGCTAGTGAAATGTTTAATCTCACATTGAAAATGAGACTCTTTTATTGTTTTTAAGTGTGGTGATTAATGGACTAAAATGTATTAGAGCAAATATTAGGCCAAATACATGCGCTGGGAAAGGTGAAGGGAGGAGACCCACTTAATAGACTAGCCATTTGGGCTTATTTAATCTTCAAAAACTGCTTATCTGATCCATTAAAAGTGTGTAACTTTAGCCTATCAGATTTATGTCCAAAAGTTAAATCATTAACTCCATTACAACAGAATAATTGATTTATTAATCAGATTAATTTGGGTAATCAATTTTGTGAGACCCATTGAATATATAAATTCACTCACTCAGACTTAATCCAAGTTACAGCAATTACAAGCATTTTTACATACCAAAAAAATAGAGTTCTTTTTGGTTGAGATTTGGCCTTCAACACCTTGTGCAGAGGTTATTATACCCATACGACATTTATTGGGCTATTGTATCCTAATAGAGACAAGTTAGAGAAGGTTTGTACCATTTACAAAGATTAGCCAATCGATGACTTGAATTTTCTTAAAGAAAGCGAGCGTCGCGCCACAATACAAATATTGTTCTGCATTCCTTCCAAATAAATAATATTCAAAAGTATTTTTATTCAGTTATCTCTTGTGTTATTTCCACTATCATTGTGTTTGCACCAACAATATAAAATTAGTGGGAATTAAAACCAAAAATTTTAACAAAAATTTTAAAAAGCATAAACTTATATTTATTATAATTTCTTTGTTGAAAAACTTAAAATTCCTAAACTTTGTGAGAATTTAAATAATCTTAATTATGTATAAACATAACAAACACATGTTGTTTAAACTTGGTACGTTTTGAAAAACTCATAATGATATATCAAGAATGAACGTAATAATCATAATGTAAATTATATTATGATTATTTGGATGTAAACGCATATTTTGATTTTTTTTTTTTCCAATTAGGTATTATGCACTCTTATATACATGCACACTAGAAACTAAAAAATCTCAATGCAATGGGTTTTCCATATGGGCGCCTATTTGGGCCTTCCTAAGAGCCCAAATGTCAACATTTTTTATGTTGGTATTGGTATTTTTATTGTAGTAACATTATTTAATTATATTAATAAAATTTATTATGATTTTAACAATTAACAAATTAATGATTTTTACATATTTTCTCATGAATCAAACATAAATGTATACTGATTTTGAAAATAAATAAATAAAAGTATACTTTACATTGAGTGGGTCGATTAATAGTAATTATGTATTCAAACAAGTAACCTTTCAACTGTATGTAATGTTATTTTATAACATATTACTTATTTAAGAATGGTTCAAAAAAATAAATTTCTTTATATATATTTAAATTTAAAATCCCAACTCAATCCCTTGCATAGCACAAAATAAGTTAAATCAGCATCGAGATCATTTTTAACAAATAGTAGAAAAGGAGGACAAAATTACAGCTTTGAGACAGCTTGTATGGTGAGAGTTGCTATCTATATTTGATTCCTCTTTATGCCTTAATTTTTCATGAAGTTGGTTTATTCCTCAATAATAATAAGAATAAATAATAGGCTTGGCCTTTTGGAGATTCAAAAGCATTTGAATATCATGAGAAATAGTTTTGCTTTACACTCTTTCTTAATAATTTGTAGGGTTATAGTAATAAACACAATTCTCTTGTTAACCTGTATTTATGAATGGAATAAAGTGTGTATGTGTATATATTATCTTTATACTTGTTAATTTTTAATCAAAAATTTAAATTACACACATTTCGAATACAATTTTTTTTAAACTTTTTTTTTATATATATAAAACAAAAACAAAAAATTGAAATGGAAAAAAATACACACATCAAATCATATAATTGATTGAGCATAAACTTAGTAACAACAACTTGGGAGGGGGAATTTGAACCGTAGATGACTCCATTGGAAAAATTTGAAAGTGTCAACCAGTTGAATTACAAGGTTTTTGGCACAATAACAATATTTTTTTAATAAACATAAACGTAATTAATAGTTTTGTTGAAAAAATTATTCTAACTTAAATTTATGAGAACAAAAATAATAATTGAATTTATAAATATAACAAACATAAATTATTAGATGGTTTAAACCTTATGTATATTGAAAAAATATATAATAACACAATACTAAAAAATAAAGAATAAACATAACAATGTTATGTTTATTTTAATATTCATAAAAGATGTTATATATTGGCATTGATATACCATGTTGATTGTGTTAGAATAGATGCAGAAGCAGAATCATAAAATATAGAGAATGAAAAAACACACGTGGGTTACATGGTTTAACCTAATGACCTACGTCCACGGAGGAAACCTTGAAAGACTACATCATTAATATATGAGAGTGTATTACAAATTTTATATTACAATGAACCATAACATGGATATATATAGTAGGCAAAACCCTAGACTAATAAAATTCTAGTACAAGGAGGATGTGGGGGGTAAAAAGATCCTGATGGGAATGTGGGCCTTTTGGGCCGTGTTAAGGAAGGCCGACCTGCTCCTGGGTTTAGAATTTGTTAGTACTAGGGGTCGGCCCATACGCCGAGGATCCGAGGATCCAGCCGAGGGTAAACTTACCCTCGGATGGACACCGAAGAACTCGGGATTTCATAGTAAAGATTAGGGGATGACACGGTTAAGGCCAATGGTTAAAAGGGGTGAACCCTAGAATGCCCCAGAAGCACCGGTGTTGGAGAAATGTCAAGGATAAAGGCTGCCACATCCGCATTAAAGACCCTGCACCTACTACCCTGGCCGCATTAATGGGGAAGTGACACCTGAACAGTGGAAGGGAAACTTCTGGTTACTATTCAAAGGCACTGAGAAAAGAAATATCTAGATTAAGGGGGAGATGGGACAACACGTGTACAAAGTATCAAAGAGAGGAGTATTTAAGGGGCAACCTAGAACACAAAAGTGGGGACGGACTTTTTTGTAATCTGAAAGGAAAAAGAGACAAAGAGAAAGATATAATATAAGAACAACTCTCGGCTTACATCCGAGGAAGCTGATTACAATATTCCTTGTTGTTTCCAAGTACTTGCAATCTTTAGTTTGTCATTTAATCCTCACATACTTCTAACCTGGGTTTCAAGCCCACACTCTACAACTTCATATTGTTTAAGGCTCATTGGGCCTGAGCCCATAACTGTTCTTGGGACCAGGTGCAATTGTGCACTTACAGAGGAGACTTGACTTGCACACATAGAAGGACTAGGCTTGGGCCTATGCTATTTAGAGGTGGCAAAATCAACCCTAACCCAATAGTCCACCCAAACCCACCTAATTATTAATTAGGTGAAATGGGTATTAACCTAATTAACACTAATGTTAATTGGGTTTTGACCGGGTATCAAATTAGACCCAAGTATGACTCAAGTATCATTTCTACAAGTCATCCAACTCTAAAATACCCATAAACCACTAAAAAGACCAAAATACCTATGAAACTTCTAAACATACCAAAATACTCCCTAGACCTAAAAAATGACATAATACCCCCCAAAACCTAAAAATGACAATAATACCCCCCTAAACATTAAAAAAAAAAGACCAAAATACCCCCTAAAAATATGAAATTACCGAAATACTCTTGAAACCTAAAAAATGACCAAAATACCCCTTAAACATAAAAATATTAACTAAAATACCCCCTAAACATAAAATATTAACCGAAATACCCCCTAAATCTAAAGAAATTACCAAAATACCTCCAAAACCTAAAGAATGACCAAAATACCCCTAGAAACCTAAAAATGACCGAAATACCCCTAAAACCTAAACCTAAAAATGACCAAAATACCCCCGAAACCTAAAAAATGACCAAAATACCTTTGAAACCTTTAAAATGACCGAAATATTCCTGAAACCTAAAAATGACCAAAATAAAAATGACTGAAATACCTCTTAAAACTAAAAAATGATCAACGTACCCCTAAATCTTTAAAATGACCAAAATACACCCAAAAACCTCTAAAATGACCAAAATACCCCCTAAAACTATAAAATGAGGAAATACCCCCTGAAACCTTTAAAATGATTGAAATACCCCCGAAAGATTAAAATGACCCAAATGCTCCCAAAAACTAAAAAAAAATGACCAAAATACCTCCTAAAAAATTACTAAAATACCCTTGGAACTTAAAAAATGGCTAAAATGCCCTCAAACCTATAAAATAACAAAAATACCACTAAACCTTTAAAATGAACAAAATATAACCAAAACCTCTTAAATGACCTCAAATAACCCGAAACCTCTAAAATTATGAAAAATACCCCGTAACCTCTAAAACGACCAAAATACCCCTCAAAATATCTAAAATCACCAAAATACCACTAAACCTATAAGATGACCAAAATACACCGAAGCCTATAAAATTATCAAAATAGAGGCTTGGGGTGTTTTGGATGTTTTGAGGGAGTTTCCGTCAAATTAAAGGTTCTATGAGTATTTCGATCATTTTGTAGGTTTCAAGGGAATGTCAGTAATTTTTTAGGTTTAAGGAGTATTCACTATTTTTTAGATTTTGGGGCTATTTCGGGTCATTTTCTAAGTTTTGGAGGTATTTCAGTCATTTTTTAGGTTTTGGGGTATTTTGGTCATTTTTTAGGTTTCGGGGGTATTTTAGTCATTTTTTTAAGTTTTGGAGGTATTTCGATCATTTATAGGTTTTAGAGTCTTTTGGTCATTTTTTAGGTTTAGGGTGTATTTTTATCTTGTTATAGGTTTAAGGGTCATTTTGTCATTTTATAGGTTTCGGGGGTATTTTGGTCATTTTATAGGTTTTGTAGGGTATTTTGGTCAATTTTTAGGTTTCAGGAGTATTTTGGTCATTTTTTAGGTTTCTGAGGTATTTCAATCATTTTTTTATGTTTAGGAGTATTTTGGTCATTTTTAGGTTTTAGGAGTATTTTGGTCATTTTTTAGTACTAGAGGGTATTTTGGTCATTTTTAAGGTCTATGGGGGTATTTTGGTCACTTTTAAGGTTTATGGGGTATTTTGGTAATTTTTGGGCTTCGGGGGCATTTTGGTCATTTTTTAGGTTTCAGAGGTATTTTGGTCAATTCTTAGGTCTTAGGATAATTTCAGTCATTTTTTAGGTTTCGGGGGTATTTTGGTAATTTTTAGTGGTTTTTGAGCATATTTGGTCTTTTTTAGGTTTATGGGGTATTTTGGTAATTTTGATTATTGGGTAATTCGATGGGTTGGGGTTTACCCATAGTAATTGGGTTGGGTTGGGTTTGGGTTTGAAGTAATTAATTAAATGGGTAAATAACTTTTATGTACCCAGCCCAATTATGCCCACCTCAAACCCATACATTTGACACTCCTAATGCTATTAGGCTAATATATCTCTAACACCCCCTCTCATACTCAAGGTAAAAGCTCAATAAAGCCTTGAGGTTGGATAAACTTGAGAAGATCCCTTGAAAGCTGCCTTGAAGGTTGCCTTGAAAAAACCGTAAAGATGATTGCAAAGATGCCTTGAAGAAGCCCTAAAAAATTCCTTGAGGAAGCCACAAATGAAACCTAACAATGAAGGAGATGTCTAAAAAATGCAGAGAAAGGCTATTAGGACAAGAGAATGGTTACATTGAAGGCCTAAAGAAGTTTGGTGATGAGGACGTCATCATGAAGCATAATTTGCGAGTCTCTGTGAGTAGGAAGTTCCCAAAATGAATGAGAAATGGATCATTTGAGCGATTTAAAATTTTCAAATAAAGAAATGGAGTCTAGAATCAGAATCTATGCAGAAAAACTAAAACAGATAGGTCATTCTGAAAATTTTCACCTTTGGTTAAAAGTAGGGCTGTCCAGAAGGATCCGGTAACCCGATCCACCCGAAGAACCGACCAGATCCGACCCAAATCCGGCCGACCCGACTGCTCCGGCGGGTCGACGGCGGGTCTTCACCACCAGAAACCGATTTCCGGCGGGTCGGTTTCGGTTTTCCTCCCCGAAAACCCGAAAAAACCGAACCGACTGAGAGATTTCCAGATCCCGGCGAAATTTCCAGAATCCGGCGAATTTTTTCCAGATTCCGGCGAAAAACCCAGATTCCGGCGATATATTTCCTTAGATCTGGTGAGATTTTGACTGGATCTGGCGAAATCTCATCAAATCCGGTGAGATTTTCGCCGGATCTTGCGAAATCTCACCGGATCTAAGACAAATATCGCCGGTATCTGGAAATTTTCGCCGAAATCTGGGTTTCTTCGCCGGATCTGTGTGTTTTTTCACCGATTACTCGTCGTCTTCTCAGATCTATGATTCCGACCGACCCGCCCGCCACCCGTTGATGATCTGAACCGCCCGACTCGATTACTCCGGCGGGTGCGTTTTTTCTCCACCCGATTCCGGCGGGTCGGTTCCGGGTTGGGCACAAACCCGACCCGGACCGACCCGTGGACAGCCCTAGTTAAAAGTTAAAGTCAACTTGAAAGTCAAAGTCAATGGTCACAGATTCAAGGCGGCAATCAAAGGCTGATGTGAGAACAATACTTTGAATTCCGTTCAGTTTCGGTTGGAATGGCTAGAATATTTCGTACCAATGGACAAACCGATGCAAGTGACCCTTGTGCCGTCCCAAATTTCGGTTTATTTCGGCTTAAACTGGAATTCTGGGCGAAATTTAGCCACTTTGGGCAAAAATATTATTCCATACTGGAATTGAACATTGCTAATTTCTTGTAATTTTTCTTCATTCTCATGCATTTTCTAAGAGAGAAAGAGGGAAGAGAAATAGAGGAGTGAGGAAAAAAAAACAAAGAAGAAGATTTGGTGAAAAATTAGAGTAGGCATAGTAAAAAAAAACGAAACGAAGAACAAAACAATGAGTAGATCTTGAGAGGCCAAGAGAGTACCATGAGAATGGAAGAAAGTGAGAGAGATATCATGCGAGGCAAAGAAGAAGGTCTGGTCAGGTCAGTGAAGGAGGTAAAGAGATGAAAAAGAGAAAAAAAAATAATATATGAAAAGTTGAAAAGTAAGACATCAAAAAGAGTGAAAGAAGGTCATATGAACTGTGAAAGTACAATTTTTTTTTTTTTAGAGAAATGGATTAAGGAACCTTCTAGGAAGGTTCATAGTTTTCCCAATACTCCTCTACAATCTTCTTTATTTGATTATTTTTAAATAAACAATCTGATCTTAGCTTTACTAGTAAATACTACCAAATTTGAATTTTTTTAGTCACCAATCTCATAATTATATCAATTCATAAAAAAATTTATTTTTATACTCCTAAAATAATTCATTTAAATAATTTATGTATATGTATTCGGTGTGTAATCTCGGAACGGTGCACTGGCTCACACCAATACTGGAATATTTTGTTCCCATGGCTAATCCAGATCGGCCTTTAAAATGGAATTCAAAACTTTGCGTGAGACACTAACGCAGCAATGATGTGGCTAAGGCTGACGTGGCTTATTCAGAGAGTGAGTGACACATGTCAAGGTGAAATCATCAATGATTTCATAGTGCAAGCCGAAGCACGTGGAATCACGTGAAGAACCTAGGAGTTGCGTGGGATTAACAGTGAGCACATGAGGGCCCATGGCAAGGTGGATGATCCCTAGATTTTAGGTTTTACAGATCTGGCGATGGAGAATCTATTATGGCCTGTTTGGATGTTTAAAAAAGGAGGGGGAGTAGAGTAGAGGGAAGGGGAGGGGTTTGGAGGGGTTTGAAGGGGTTTCAACTACCTCCAACCCCCTCATTTTTAATTTCCCCAAATTGGAGAGATTTGGAGGGAGAGTAGAGCACATATAAATTATTGATAAAGTAAATTACCTAATTTACCCTTATTATATTTATAAAATTACAATGTTAAAAACAAGGGGAATGGCTAATTACTCCCTTCCCCCTTACTAATTATAAAAACATCCAAACAAGGTGGAGGGTAATCATTCTCCTCTACTCTCCTCCCCACTACTCCCCTCCCCTCTACTCCCCTCTACTCTCCTCCCTCTCTAAACTCCCAAACAGGCCATTAGTGTGGCGCGTGTAGAAAACAAATAAGCTACACATGAGATCTAGAAAGGCCCATGAATTGGCCATTGAACATATAGGCTGCGTGTGGTGGCGCGTGTAATTGATTCTATGTGTTGGATTCTTGGGTTTTGGTCGCGAGATGCCAAAGAGCTTAACTGTGTGATTGGTTTCTTCAAACGAAGGCTTGAAAGGCATAAATCTAAGAAATGGAGGCATGGATTTCTTGAGTGTTTTGAGGCCATGGCTGCTGCAAGGAGATGTCGACGGCAACGATGACGACATAGAGGATCTATGATAAGGCAGTGAATTCGTGGGAGCAAGCTTGATAGAGATTAGAGATAGATTTTTCTAGAGGCTTTATGACGATGGTTTTTGGAAGACAGTGATCTCGTAGTGTTGATGCAAATGATGACTTGAATATACTAGAGAGTTTTGACGGCAGCAATGGGAAGCCAAATAAGATGAACGCAGCAAAGAAACACTGCGAAAGATAAAGATTGCTCTTGAACACATCGTAAAGACATAAAACAATGATATTATGAAGCTGACTCTAATATTATGTTAAATATTAATATTGATATACCATATTGATTATGCTAGAATAAATGCGGAAGTGAAAGTATAAAATATAGATAACATAAGAACACATGAATGTTACGTGGTTCAACTTAATGGCCTTCATCCACGAAGGAAGGTCTTAAGGACTACCTCTTTAATATATGAGAGTGCAGTACAAATTAATGCAAAAAGTCAGCAAAAAGTCTTCTAGTACAAGTATGAGACTTGACTTGAACACATAGAAGAATATAGTAGGCTAAATCATAGACTAATAGACTTCTAGCACAAGTATGAGACTTGACTTGCACACATAGAAGGATTGGACTTGTGTCTATGCTAATGGACTAATATATCTCTAACATTAAAAAAGTAGCTCTTAAGGATTTCCTCCATGGACGTAGGCTTAGATTGAATCACGTAATCCTCGTATTTTATATTTTATGCTTTCGCTTTCGCATCTATTCTAGCATATTCAACATAGTATATGCTAATATATCTCCAACAAAAGACATGTCTTACTATGATTTAAGACAATATTGTATAGAGTTTTATTTAGGCTCCTGCTACCTTTTGTCCAAAGGTATGGACCAAGATAAATTTTCTATTAGTATTAGTACTAGGTAAGAAATACCCGGTGGACCAAGAGTATTAGTACTTTTTTAAATATCGGGTTAGGTTCAAGTTACATCTAGTGTAGGTTTAAGTTATATTACACCACTCAATATTTCTTTATTGGATATGAATTTTAACAATTCCACTATTGGATTAGATTTCTTATTATACTTTACATGCTTGCAAAATTTCAAAATGATCTAAGATCAATAATTACATTATCGATTAAGTATTTCAATTTAAATTTTTTATATTTAAAATTTAGCATAATTAATATTTCAACTTGGTATGCATGTTAAGAACATAGAAAATATGTAATCCAAAGGGTGAGATTTTTTGAAATATATTATTAATTCAATAAAAAGTTATTAGGCGATATAATATTTTTAGAGTTACGCTAAATGTAACTTAAACCCAACCCATATATATAGCCAAATTTGAGAGAAAATCCAATTAAATCTTGAATTGGAGTCTAATTTTATGCTAAGTGTAAGGACCAAAAATTCTGTCGGCCTAAGTCCACTTAGAATAGTGAGCTTGTAGGGTTCAACTTAGGCCCAAATCAATAAATTTGTTAAAGAATGAATCAAACAACAAGAGAGGGTTTAGCCCAAGGAAGAGAATAAGGGTGGAAGGCCCTATTTCATAAAATATGTAGGTTAATGTATTAATACAAGCTTGCCTGAGAAAGCCAAAATTACACAAAGAAATATACTATTCATGTTCTTCTCTCAATGATCTTTTTGCAATGATATTTTATGTCTAAATCCCTCTTCTTTGAAAACCTTCTTTCCTTATATACTCTCCCTTACTTCACATCTTGATCATCCATCCCTTCCTAAATAGCCTCCTGTCATGACACTTGTCTCTTTCTACATTTGAAGAAGGTGGTGGAAGGAGTCTGCTTAGCTGTGACTTGCACTGTTCAGGTCACTTCCTCATTAATGTAGCTAATAAAGTTGTTGCCCACCATTTAATGTGTCCAGGTGGTTAGATGTAAAGCATTCAATGCGGAGGTTACAGGCTACCCTAAACTAGAAACTTCCCCCATGATCTCTGGTTCCCACTTGGTACGCCTTAGGGTATTTTTTACTTATCTCTTCATCTCCCCAAGCAACCTTCCTCATCGGGCTTGTGGCCCGTGGCATTCCCACCCCACACTATGACTCTTCAACTTCATCATCGATCCTTAGGCACCCACAATAGCTCCCTAAAACTTTTGCTATTAACCCTGAGGTAAAAGCGAAGTTTTAGTTACATGAGCCAACTATACATGTGCCATGCACATTCCCGCGTGGTAACGTCCTTTTACCTACCTCCAGCACGCTCTTGATGCTTCAGAATCCACGATCTCACATTTATGGTGTTAGGCTGCTTGTCTCCCCACGTTTTACGGCTTGATCAGGATCGTACGGTCCTTATCTTCCCTCATTTATGAGCGGGAAATTTACTGCCCAATTTTTACTCCTATAAAGGAGGACTTGGGGCTGGCTGAAGCTCATTCATGCATTCTAGCAATCTAAATTGAAGCAAGCTCCTGAGGAGAATTTTTCTCTTTACTCATAGGTGTGTTTCCTTTCCTGTTTTTGTCTTTACACAAATTCATTCTTTTACACCATAAAACTCCATGGGAGATACGCTAAATTAGTGGATACTCTCGAGGCTAGGGCTGTCTTTAGGGCATAGTATAGGATTCCTGACGGTGTCGAAATCCGGCACTATGAATACGATGAATAGCTAGTCTTGAACAGACCTCCCGAGTTCGTGCTCATTCCTATGATCACTTTCATCGAAGGCAGGATGGAACTCCCTATGGGAAGGGTTACTAGGGACTTCCTAACAAATTATAGATTAACCCCTACCTAATGTTCCCCAAATGTCTTTAGAGTCCTTGGGTGTGTAGATATGCTAAATAGGAAAATAGGGACCAACCTTACCTAGCATGACGTAAATTGGGTATACAATTGCCAAAAAATCGAAAAAAAAACTAAGTACTACATTAAATGTAGAGTCCCCTCTGTCAGGTTAATTTCCTGCCTACCTGACTCAAGCAAAGGTATGGACGAGGACTTCCTCATCGTCTCGAGAGACTAGCACGATGGATTGCATTGTCCCACCTAAGAAGGGGAACCAAGTAGGGTTCCTGAGGACTATAGACGCACATAGGATGTTATCTAATTTCATCAGTGTAAAAGTTTTCTTTCTTTCTTTTCCTCAGCTCCTCACAATTCTCATTGTTTTTCTTTGACAGACAAATGCCACACCACCCTAGCCAAACATTTGGTGAACTTCACGGACTTGAACCAAATTCTCAAATCAGAGATCTTCCTACACAAGGACTGTCAACTCCGAGCTGCTCACGTCATCCTTGGATACAAACCTTCCACCAAGCGTTTCCAAAGCTCGAAGAATGTCATTAAAGCCAAGGACCCTCGGTTGGCTTTAGTAGATGTAGCCGTTCCAGGATTTCTACTGTCCGAACCTCTTTCGACCGGAACTTAAGACGCCCAACTTCCAGCACCACTAGTTGCTAGGCTCCTCCACTCACAAGAATCCCCCCATCCCATCGAACAATGAGGCCAAGGAGTCCACACCCAAGCTTTCCTCCCAGGAAGTCACTGACAAAGACTTCGAGGTCTTCTATCAATAAGAAGACCCCGTATACACTCACAGCACCTCACATAAATGCCTACAACCCGCATAAGGCAACGTCAATCAAGAGGCCACAAACATCCCAGAAGGCATGGGATTTGAAGAGAAAACGTCTGACCTTCTAGCCCTGCTTAATGCCCATGTTGGGGGTAACACCCCAACCGTGGTGGTGGTGCCCCGACCGCCTACTCCGGCTGTAACACGCACATTGTCCATTGAAGTTGAGGACAAGAAAATAAAAAAAGCCCAAGGAAGCAAAGGCATAGAGGATGCCGAGGAAGGGGAGGTTACCTAGTACTCCCACCAACCCCCCTCCAAAGAAGCCCAGACAGGGAGGGGGCAGCAAAAGAAGTCCTCCTTCATAGGGACTACCAAGGAGCTTAGGGGAGACCAACCAAAGAAGCCTTCTATCTGGAGGCCTCTTTTTACACTCAGTTCTAGCAACTCAGTACTTAATGACGCCAATCTAAGGGACCCCCAAAAGGGAAGTTCAAGCCTAGTGGCCGAGTGTCTGGAGAAGGCTTTATGCCTGCTAGAAGACATGGCAGAGCTGAGGTCCTTTAGGAAGTGTGAGGTCTTCCTATCCCTGAAGCAGGACTTTGCCAAGGTATGTAATTACTTTCCTTAGCTTGCCACAATAAGTTGTATAAACCTTAACTGACATTTACTATATTTTGCTGTAATTTGTCCAAGCCGCCTTTATGGCCGAAGAATGGGTAGACCATTCCTTGGACTTGGCAACAAAAGGAAAAAAATAAGCTAGAGGCTGCTGAAAAAGCCCACGTGGAGGCGGACAAGAAGCTTAAAGAAACTCTTGCCCAGCTGTCCGAGGTGGAAATGGCCCAGAAGAACACTAAGTTGGCCCTTAAAAGTTTTGAAAAGCAAGCTGCTGAAGCCTTGGACGCCCAGAGAAAGGTCGAGATAAAATGGCACTGACCGTGGTGGAGCTAAAGCAGACAAAAAAGTAGCTAGAGGCTAAGGAGGCGAAGATGTCCCAGGCCGAGCAGGCGAGCATGACTAAGGCCACTGAAAATCTTACTGCCCAACTCAGGGACGTCACTCGGGCGTTCTTTCTAAAGTGTAGGGCTAAACCCTGAGTGCTGCTGGGATTAGCATCGAATCAGAGCTTAGGGCTCTTGAGAAGGTGTACTATCCCCCAGCCTTACGCTTGGCGCCTACTCTTCCTCAGCCTCTAGCTGATCCCAACTCCGCTCCCTCCTCTTCTTTAGACTAGCCTGCCTCTACTCCTTCTGCTGTCCTTACCCAAAACCAGGAGCAAGAGCAACCCTAAGAGACCCAAGTGGTGGACGTAGAGAAGGAGGAAAAAATAGAGGTGTCCTAGCAGAAAAAGAAGAAGAAAGATAAAGATCGGGAGAAGAAGGGAAAAGGGAAGGAAGCGTCAGTATAACTCCACCTTGGGTCAAGAGACAAATAGCCATTTTGTAATGAGGCTCAAATGTAATAGGCCTCTTTTTCTTTTATTGTACTCAATTTTTCAAACATTAATGAAGAAGAATTTATGCCTTATCTAATACTCCTTTAACTGTGTTATTTATATTTTTCAGTTTATGTCTTACACTCTTGTACCTCCTTTATAGCAATTTCATCACATTAACCTATAATTCATTCACCGAATATTTCTTATCTTTCTATCTAATCTGGAGTGAGTTGTAATAAAATCAATAAACTAACTCCCAGGACTTAGGAGAAATTCCAACCAACACTGGCTACAAATTAGACTTGGTAACTCACAGCAGATCCATTAGTGTGAATCCTGAAACCTTAGGAAACACTCAAGGCCCCCATTCTAGTCAATACTTATTTTAGGTTTGTGACCCAAGGAACCGAGCAAGGCCTAGGTTTTGCTTAACATTTAGAGTTTTTCAAACAATTTTAATTTACCCTAAGTTTGTGACCCAGAGAGCCAAGACCTAAGTTCTGTTTAACACATAAAATTTTTCAAACAATGTTAATTTACCCTAGGCTTGTGACTTGAGGAGCCAAACAAGGCCAAGGTTCTGTTTAAGACTTAGGATATTTCATGCAATATTAATTTACTCTAGGCTTGTGACTTGAGGAGCCAAACAAGGCCTAAGTTCTGTTTAACACTTAGAGTTTTTCATGCAATGTTAATTTACCCTAGGCTTGTGACCCGAGAAGCCAAAAAAGGCCTAGGTTCTGTTTAACACTTAAAATATTTCATGCAATGTTAATTTACCCTAGGCTTGTGACCCCGAAGAGCCAAACAAGGCCTAAGTTTTGTTTAAAACTTAGAGTATTTCATGCAATATTAATTTACCCTAGGCTTGTGACTCGAGGAGCCAAACAAGGCCTAGGTTCTATTTAACACTTAGAGTTTTTCAAACAATGTTAATTTACCCTAGGCTTGTGACCCGAGGAGCCAAACAAGACCTAGGTTCTGTTTAACACGTAGAATATTTCATGAAATGTTAATTTACCATAGACTGGTGACCCGAGGAGCTAAACAAGGCCTAGGTTCTATTTAACACTTAGAATATTTCATGCAATGTTAATTTACCCTAGGCTGTGACCTGAGGAGCCAAACAAGGCCTAGGTTCTATTTAACACATAAAATATTTCATGCAATGTTAATTTACCCTAGGCTTGTGACCCGAGGAGCCAAACAAGGCCTAGGTTCTGTTTAACACTTAGAATTTTTCAAACAATGTTAATTTACCCTAGGCTTATGACCCGAGGAGCCAAACAAGGCCTAGGTTCTGTTTAACACTTAGAATATTTCATGCAATGTTAATTTACCCTAGGCTTTGACCCAAGGAGCTAAATAAGACCTAGGTTTTGTTTAACACTTAGAATATTTCATGCAATGTTAATTCACCCTAGGCTTATGACCCGAAGAGTCAAACAAGGCCTAGGTTATGTTTAACACTTAGAATTTTTTAAACAATGTTAATTTACCCTAGGCTTGTGACTCGAGGAGCCAAATAAGGCCTAAGTTCTGTTTAACACGAAGCCAAACAAGGCCAAGGTTCTGTTTAACACTTAGAATATTTTATAGACTGATTGCTGCAGCCAATACGTCCATAAAGAAACGCAACTAAGAAAGATATGAGTGGCAAAAGAATAGATAACATTAATAAAAATAACGTCGCAAATTGTTTACATTCGAAGGGCGAGGAACTATATTTTCATCTAGATCTTCTAAGTAATAAACCCAATGCCAACAATGAAAGTGATCATATATGGCCCTTCCTAGTTAGGACCCAATTTCCCCAGGCAAGATTCTTTGCTATTCCTACCACTTTCCTCAAGACCAGATCCCTCGGCACCAGAGGCCTTGACTTAATCCCTTTATCATAGCCTTGCTTAAGTTTCTGTTGGTAATGTGCCATCTTTACCATTACCACCTCTCTTCTTTCCTCGGCCACATCCCAGCTGTACTGGAGTAAGCAATTGTTCTCTTTAACATTGAACTGATATGTTCTCAAAGTTGGGAATCCAGTCTTAAAAGGGATTATTTCCTCTGCCTCATAAGTCATTGAAAAAAGAGTCTCCCCCGTTGATCTTCGGGGTGTGGTGCGATAGGTCCACAACACATGGGGCAGTTCATCCACCCACTTTCCTTTAGTGTTGTCCAACCTTTTCTTCAATCCAAATACTATAACCTTGTTGGTGGCCTCAGCCTCTCCATTCCCCTGAGGATAGGCAAGTGTAGAATATCTATTTCTAATACCTAACTCTCCCAATATCTTTGGAAGACTTTACTGTCAAATTAAAGACCATTATCTAAGATCAGTGTGTGAGGAACTCCAAATCTTATGACAATATTCTTCCAGATGAACCTCTTAGCATCCACATCCCTGATATTAGCAAGTGACTCAACTTCCACCCACTTGGTGAAATAGTCTGTGCTGACAAGGAGCCATCTTCGGTTTCCTATAACTCAAGAAAATGGTCCCACTATGTCTAAGCCCCACTGAGCGAACGACCAAGGGCTAGATATCGGATTCAGGACTCCCCTTAGTTGATGAAAGTTTGGAGCATACCTCTGACATTGGTCACACTTCTTCGCATAATCCTAGGCCACCAGTATCCCTGGGTGAGGGCCCTATGCTCCAAAGACCTACCCCCTGTGTGACTTCCACATATGCCTTCATGTAACTCTTCCAACAAAGGCTCCACTACCTCAGGGTGCACAGACAATAAACATGGCCCTAAGTGAAAGCGCTTATACAACTTCTAGTCTTCAGATAGCCAATAGCGAGGGGCACTTCTATGCACCTTCTCTGCTTCACACTTGTCCTCGGGCAACATTCCCTACTTCAAAAAGGCTACTATAGAGTCCATCCAGCTCGTCCCCACATAGAGGCTATAAACCTCGACCAAGGATACCCCTGTGAGACTTGAGCTATTCATCTCCTTGACAACCACAACCCAAGGAAGTCCTAACCCCAGAGAAGTGGCTAGCATGACCAAAGAATCTGCATGAGAGTTCTACCCCCTAAGGATTTACTTCAATGCAAAACTCTTAAATTGAGCCCGAACACGTTGTACCCTAGTAAGATACCCCTGCATTCTCTCATCCCGAGTTTCAAACTCTTCATTAACCTGGCCCACCACTAACCTAGAATCAAAATACAACTCCAACACATCTTCCCCTAACTGCTTGACCATTGCTACTTCTGCTAACAAAGCCTCGTATTCGGCCTTGTTGTTAGTAGCTAAGAAACACAACCGCAACAATTTCTCCATTACCAGCTTCTCAGGAGTAATTAACACAATCCCAATCCCTGTTCCCTTTCGGTTAGATGCCCCATCCATATAAACCTCCCAAGGGAGGACAACAATGGCCGATGCGACCATCATCCCTAATCATTTTTCTTCCTTCTCTATTGTACCTTCAATAAACTCCGCCACAAAGTCTTCTAGAATTCGCTCCTTTGTGGCAGTCGGAGGCATGTATTTGACATCATAGGCTCCAAGCATGGTTCCCCACTTAGCAATTCTGCTCGTATAGTCTGATTTCCTTAGAAGAGCTTGCAAAGGGAGCTAGGTGAGCACCACCACAGTGTGAACCTGAAAATAATGGGGCAACTTCCTCATGGCATGCACTATGGCCAAAACTGGCTTCTCCAAAGGTAAATAGCATGTCTCAGCCTCCTGTAAGGACTTACTGATATAGTAGACAGGCCTCTGGACCCCATCCTCCTTCTCAAGCCTGGAGAGTATTAGAGGACTCAACAAGTATTGCTTAAGATCCTCAAAAGCCGTTATACACTCCTTCGTCCACTAAAAGTCCTTCCACTTATGAAGAAGCTGGAAAAAAGGACGACACATATCCGCCGACCTAGAGATGAATCTATTTAAGGAAGCTATCATTCTAGTCAACCTCTGCACCTCTTTAGGATTCTGAGGGGGATGTAAATTGTTAATAGCCTTGATATGCTCGAGGTTGACCTCAATCCCACGGTGAGTAATCATGTTGCCTAAAAACTTGCCCGAGCTGACCCCAAAAGAACACTTAGAAGCGTTTAGGCGTAACTTATGCTTTCTTAGGACCGAGACTGTCTCCCCAAAATCAGCCAAATGCTCTCCTATCTACTTGCTCTTCACCACCATGTCATCAATGTATGCCTCCACGTTCCTTCCCAGCTATGAGTCAAGCATTCACGTCAACATTCTCTGATATGTGGATCCTGCATTCTTGAGGCTAAAGGGCATCACCCGATAATGATAGTTCCCATTAGGAGCACAAAAGGCCATCTTCTCCTAATCAGGTAATGATAGAGGTATCTGATGGTAACCTTGGAAGGCGTCCAAGAAACTCATCTGGGGATGTCCTACCGTTGCATCCACCAACTGGTCAATTCTAGGGATGGGGAAAGGGTCTTTTGGACAAACTTTATTCAAATCAGTAAAGTTCACGTAGACTCGCCACTTCCCATTCTTCTTCTTAACCACCACAATGCTGGCCAACCATTTGGGATAGAAGATTTCTTTAATAGTTCCAGCCTACTTTAACTTGTTCACCTCCACCCTTACTACCTCGGCGTGATCCTTGGATGATCGCTGAGGAGGCTATTTGTGTGGCACAACCTCAAGATTAATGTTCAATTTATGACATATAAATCCAGGGTCATCCCTGGGACATCATAAGTACTCTAAATACATCAATGTTGGCCTCTAGAAACTTCACCAACTCTGCTTTTTCCAAGGATGGCAACTGGGATCCACTTGGAAATATTGTTCTTGATCCTGTCCTATGATCACTCTCTCTAGATCCTTAGATGACTCTCCAAATGTCTCCGTCTGTTGCCCCTTGTATGGCCCCTTAATTGCTATGGGATTGAATCTTTAACCACCACAGCAGGATCTGAGGACTGCCTCGTCATTGTTGATAGCAAACACTACCTAGCCATTGCCTGGCTACCCAGTAATTCTCCCACTCTCCCCTGAGTAGGATACTTAACCTTAAGATGCAAGGTTGAGGACACAACACCCATAGCGTGAAGCCAGGACCTGGCTAGGATAGCTGTGTAGGGGGAAAGCCTCCACTACAATGAAGTTAACTTGCACCTCCTCATCCCCTGCCTGTACTGGTAACCTTATCATTCCTCGAAGGACCACCATCTTGCCATCAAAGCCCACCAACGGTGAATCATACCTCTCCAGATCCTCGAGCTTCAAATTTAGCCCCGGTACAAATCGGGGTACATTATCTCTGCTCCACTTCCCTGATCAACCAACACCCTCCTTATGTTATAACCCCAATCCTAATAGTAACCACCAGTGTGCCATCATGTGGTTGGATAGTTCCCTCCTTATCCTCCTCAGAGAAACCCAGGTGAGGGGTGACCATCCCTCTAGCTCTCTTAGAAGACTGAACACCGTGCTTCAGATCGCAACCTTCACCTACGGACATCACGCAAATACCCAGGCCTACACTGCCCTTGGGCTTGGCAAAGATCACATTGATGGTACCTAACGCTGGCTGAGGAGCGCTATCCCGGCTAAACTCAGCCCCTAAGTGACTGAACTGCTCTGCAGGCTGATGTAAAAACCGATTAAGCTTCCCCACCTTCACTAACTGGCTCAGGTGGTTTTGCATGGTTCTACAATCCTCAATGGTATGTCCCTATCCTTATGGTAATGGCAATAGAGGCTTTGATTTCTTCTAGACGAGTCCCCGCCCATCTTATTGGGCCACTTAAAATAAGGTTCACCCTTAATTTTCTCCAATATTTGATACATAGGCTCCTTAAACAAGGAGTTGACCAATTAAGCTCCTGCGAATAATAGATTATTATAAAATTCCCTTCGGGGGCGATTACCCTGATATCCCCCTCCCCGAGAACCCCTCCTATCTGAGGACATCTTAGCCTTGCCCTTTCCCTGTATCTGGTCCTCCTCCACTTGCTTGTACTCATCTATACGCTCCATAAGTTGGCACATGTTCAAGGCAGACTTCATCATCAACGACTTCCTCAACTCGTGCTCAACAAGAAGCCCAACTTTAAAAGTCCTTACGGCCACATCCTCAAAGTCTCCATTGATCTCATTATATGTCTCCCAATACCTATCCGAGTAGGTCTTGAGGGTCTCTCCTTCCCTCATCGCGATAGACAGCAACGAGTCTAAAGGCTTCGGGACTTTGCTGGATATTATGAATCTCGCCCTGAATGCCCTTGTTATCTCCTCGAAAGACCCTACTAACCCTTCCTCCAAGGCATTGAACCAACGCATAACTACAGGCTTGAGACTAGAGAGGAACACCTTACACATAAGGGCTTCATTATTGGCAAGGACCACCATCTTCTGATTAAAGTGGCTAACGTGTTCCACAGGATCAGTTCTTCCATTGTAAACGGCAAATGTCGGTTGAGAAAACCGACCAGGAATCTTGGCCTTATTAATCCTCCTAACAAAGGGTGATTTAGAAATTTCCTGTAAGGCCTTACTCATTACATCGTTCCCCATGCCATGGTGAGAAGGCCTTCTCTCACGTTTATGACCACCCGTCTCCCACTTATTCAGGCGCGAAGAGGCTGAAAAGGACTCACTAGATGGAGTTATAGACCTACGACGATATGAACGGTCCCTGCTTCCCCCAGAACCATCGCTTGGTAGGGAGGACAGACTTCTCCTATCACGCTCCCTACGTCTTAACCTGGCACGCAAGCGATCAACTTCCTGCTGTAACCTCCGTGTCTCCTGATCATGTGAGATATGACTCCTAGTCCCTGAGTGACTCCACTTAGTACGCTCAGTATGATAAGACTCCACAATAACACTTAGAGTATGTTGTCTATCCCTCCTTCGCTCCAACTTAACAAATTGGTTCTCCCTTTGTGAGCTAACTGATTCCTCCCTATCCTGGCCCACATTAGCCATAGACACTTAATCCGAATCCACAACACCTTGTTGTTCCCATAGATGGCGCCAATTGTAAGGACCAAAAATTTTGTCGACCCAAGCCCACTTAGAATAGCAAGCTTGTAGGGTTCAACTTAGGCCCAAATCAATAAATTTGTTAGAGAGGGAATCAAAAAACAAGAGAGGGTTTAGCCCGAGGATGAGAATAAGGGTGGAAGACCCTATTTCATAAAATATGTAGGTCATTGTATTAATACAAGCTTGCCCAAGAAGGCCAAAATTACACAGAGAAATATACTATTCATGTCCTTCTCTCAATGATCTTTTTGCAATGATATTTTATGTCTAAATCCCTCTTCTATGAAAACATTCTTTCCTTATATACTCTCCCTTACTTCACATCTTGACCATTCATCCCTTCCTAACTAGCCTCCTTTCATGACACTTGTGTCTTTCTACATTTGAAGAAGGTGGTGGAAGGAGTCTGCTCAGCTGTGACTTGCACTGTTCAGGTTACTTCCTCATCAATGCAGCTGATAAAACTATTATCCACCATTTAATGCGGTCAGGAGGTTAGATCCAGAGCATTCAATGCGGAGGCTACAGGCTACAGGCTACTCCAAACTAGAAACTTCCTACATGATCTCTAATTCCCACTTGGTACGCCTCAGGGTCTTTTTGACTTATCTCTTCACCTCCCCGAGCAACCTTCCTCTTCGAGCCCATGGCCCATGGCATTCCCACCCCACACTACGACTCTTCAACTTCATCCTCGGTCCTCAGGCACCCACACTAAGTGTCCCATCCAATTTTCTTAATTTTTATGCAACTATTTATTACACTACAAAAATTGAGGAGTCCATTTTAATTTTCTTAATGTTTTTTTTGCTAAATGAGTTATTACATGAGAAAATCATAGAATCAAAATTAATAAACCTTAGAAAAAATCATCATCATCATTATTATTACTAAAATTGAGAATTTCATAGAGAACAATTTAAATGATTTTTTTTTTCAAATAAACTAATATTTATTTTATTAGTAGCTTTTTATATTTTTAAATATACAAACATTATATATATATATATATTAAATATAAACTTGGTAAAATTTAATACGTATATAGCTATGCTTATTTGTAAATGTATTCCATGCAGATGCATAGACTTACAAGCTAGTATATATTTGGAAAGATTACACTTTACCACTTTAAACTACACTCCAAATTACACTCTTAACTTTTCGAATACATATTTTGCACTATAAATTATGACCATTGTTACACTTTGTATTATGATATCAAGTTTTCTATTGATTTTGACGAAAATCCAAAGTTTAGGGTGCAAAGTGTATTCGGGAGAATAGTTTAAAGTGGTAAAGTGTAATTTCTCATTTATTTTTAAGGGATTGAGAAGAGAGAAACTTAGATATTTTCATGGGGTGCTATGCATTTCCATCCAAGTTAACAACAAACTTGATGTACAGGTGAAAGTGTAAAAATTGTCATAATTTATGGTACAAAACATGCATTCGAAAAGTTTGGGGTGAAAAGTAATTTTTCTTTTAGTTTAAGGTGGTAAAATATCATAATTCAGAGGTATAATTTAAGGTGATAAAATATAATTTTTCTTTTATATATATAAAGTTAAAGGTGAAAGAAAATTCAATTAGATTTCAAATTGGATTTCAACTGTTGTCTAATTTTGTACCACATGCCTAATTTAAGATTTTTAATTTTCGAATCAAGTGAGTTATTACATAAATAAAAATAAAAGAAAGAAAAGTCCAATATTAACGAACCTTAAAATTTAAAAATTAAAAAAAAAAAAAAAAAAAACTCAATCATACATCTAATCTATATCCAATTGTCTTTAATTCTATGATATGATTCACATCCACTTTTCAGTATCATATAATTCTATGATATGATTCACATCCATTCTATGATATAGATCTATAAGACAGACGCTTGCATCTTTGTGCCTCTAATGAATGTGTTTTGTTTATCCTACATTTTTAGCATGTTACAATGTTGCTATGACTTTCATTATCTTATTATTATGTGCAAGAACAAAAGTTTTTATTTTTTTTGGTTTTTAAAATATTATTGTTATGCCCCTTCGAAGTTAGAAATGGGAAATGCAAGACAAGTGCAAGTGATATAAAGTTTTCCTACGAAAAATTTGTATTATATCTACGACGTAAAATTGAAATGCAAGATTAAATTAGGCCTGCCTACTAAAAGGTTGAATCTAAAGCTGATGATGATTAATATGATATTCATATCAACATTGTTGAAGGCAATGTGCAAAATTCTTCCATGGTTAAGTAAACCGCCAAGCTCACCTTTGTAGCAGCATTAAGTCGAAATATAATTTGAACTATTATATATTGATTTGTGATATATCTTATTGGAGTGCATTTGCTCCCTTTAAGTGTTAGAGCAAGATTTATTGGAAGCATGCTCTTTGTTTTTACTTTTTGCCAAAGATAATGAATTGACTCTCAGTGGTGTTGCTTTTTAAAGGAGTATCCAAAAAAGAGCCCTTATTTTGTCATAGTTCATGTCTTATTGCTAATCTTAAAAATTTTGGAATATATCTGGAACCAATCAATGATTGCCGGGAAATATTTTTTTCCATACTGGACATGAGTGATAGGTATCATCTTTGGACCTTGGCATTTTAAGAGACCTGACCTCTGTATTTTTCATTGGATTTTCTACATAAACCAATAGGACACTTTTTCCACTACCCAATACTGGAAATAACCTACCTCAATCCTTTATGGCCTCTAAAGAAGGGCAGTTTTTATTTCTCAAAATGTGTTTTTAATTTTAATTAGAGTCTAATTTTATGTCATATGTCAATTCAAATTCTTAATTTTAAACTAAAATTAATACAATGGATTTTATTAATCAATAGGAATGCAACGGTAAGCTTCTACCACTATAGAGATAATATCAACAAACTCGAAGGGCCAATTCTATTTAAATCACATTTGAAATCACTTCCAATCCATTTAAAATTTATTTAGATTTTCTTAAAAGAAAAAATGTATGATTAGTTCAAACAAAAATTTCAATAAGAAATTTAATCATGATCTCAAAAATTGGCTGTTCATATCTTATTTGAAAACCGCACAAACCACACTGCACCGCACCCACTATATATATATATATATATATATATATATATATATATATATATATATATATATATATATATATTATAAAGAAAAAATATCAAATACATTATACATTAATAATTTAATACCCTAGTAGCATCTCCGTAGCCATCTCTCTCTCTCTCTCTCTATATATATATATATATGTGTGTGTGTGTGTGTGTTAATATATTTATTTATTTTATATTATATAGATTAATATATTATAAGGACACAATATCAAATACATTATACATTAATAATTTAATACTCTAGTAGCAGCTCCCTAGTCGTATCTCACTGTATCAGTTTCTCAATAAAAATAAAAAAATAAAAATCGTATCACTCTCTCAGCCCTTAGACCCTAGTCGCCACACTACCACTGCCTCTCTCTCCAATGTCCCACCACCAAGCATCAAACCAACCTCACTGCCTCACTAAGTCATTTTCTCTTTCTTGGATCTTCAATCTCTCAATTTTAGGTTTATTTCTTTTAAGTCTCACAAACTCACACCCACTTCTCTCTCTTTGTTGCGTTCACGTTCATTTAAACAATTTCTTGTTGGGTTTACAATTAAAACTTGTTTTGGATTTGTAATTCATTTCATGCTTTGCTTTAGACTTATCTACATTATGGTTTTGATAATTGAAACTTGAAATTAGTAGGCACGACTAGCATTGCTTTGAGTCTACGTAATTCTTTTTTGCTTTGTACTATACCTGGTGTTTCACATAAACTCTTTATTTCATATTCTTTATCTAAAGTGAAGAGCATTAGATTTTGATAGTTAAAACATTTAAGTTGCTCGCTACTATACCTTGTTCAAACTACTTGACTTCATTTAAATGTTTGATATATGCTTGAGAATTTGAGATAGTGATATTACTGATATATGTTGAATTGTATGATGATATATATGTTGAATTTTTATATAGCAGGTGTATTATGGGCTGAGATAGTGATATATGTTCAATTTTTGTTATATACCAGGTGTATTATGGTTCTTGAAAACAAAGCCTTGGGCTTGGCCCAAACCAACCTAGCAAGTGTTGATTAAGAAAGCCAGCCCGAAATAAAGAAAAACAAGCTTAATAGTTTAAAACTTAGCCCAAAACAAAGGGAAAAATCAATTTTGGACTAGGCAGGAAAAGTCCAAAATTTGTAAAATATACCGGCTCCAAACCGTTCAAGCTGTATCTTATATACCACACTACATATGTGACTGCAAAAATGAGGTGCGGTATGATTATGGTTTTTGCTGAACCACACCGCAAAGTGCGTTGCTAAAAATGACCCAAAATCTCATTACAGCACACCGCGAACACCCCTGCATACAATTATTAAATAAATGAATATATAAGGAAAAATCACATCCAAACCTAAAGGGAAATATCTCTTTTAATTTAAATTTGGAATTAAATAAAAAATCTAATCAACTAAAAAAATCAGTAATTAAATCAATTCAAATCATATTAAATAAGGACAATTAATCAATTGGTGAAATTAAAGTAAATATGGAAGCTATCTTAATTAATAAAATCCAATCTATGTCAAATTAACAAAAGGTTACCACCGCACACTCTTTGTGCGATGGTTACTCCACAAGTATAAGTGTTTGTAAGGTGTGGGGGTAAGGGTCGGGGTTCAAGTCTCCAAGAGGGAGCTTCACACACATATACATTTAGATTAGGCTAGAGTAGAATTCTATCTTGTATAAAGAAATTTAAAAAAAATAAAAACAAAAAGTTAGATTATATGTCTATTTGGGAATAATTTATCTTTTTTTTTTTAATTAAAAATACTGTAGTTAAAAGCTAAAAGCTAAGCTAAATAGAATAAGCTGATTGATTTTTTGCTAAAAGTATTGTAGTAACCAAAAAAAAAGAGGTAGAGTGGACCGCGCAATAAGCAAAAAGGTGAAAAAAAACATAGAATGTGACCCATAAATAGTATTTGGCTGTAGCTTCTTGACCAAAAATCGTGTGAAGAAATAAGCTAATATCACTAGAATGAAAATTATTTGCTGTGAGACCCGTAATCAGTAAAAAAATTTAAGAAAAATTGGCTTTCAGTCGTGACCCAAACACACACTATATATCTTGAAAGGAAACATATCTAAATCTCAACAAATTAAATTCAATCAAATCTAATAAAAATGAGAAAAATGGTCAATTAGACCAAGTCAATGCAATCATAGAGTTATCTTAATTTATGCACATGTGGGCTTAGAAGAGTGCTTTTGCCGTTGATGTTCATTTCGATCTTTAGACATTTTAGCACTCTAAGAGCATCTCTAATAGATGCTCTATCTCTACTTTTTGGAGAAAAAAGTTTCATGCTCCAACAACATGTCTAAACCCAAAACTTTTCCAAATTTTTTTTGAAGTTGCTACAGTAGGTCTCTTAATCTAGAGAACATTGTAGCAACTCCAAACCATTATTTTATCTTTAAAAAATACCCAGCTGAATAAAAAAAAAAAAAATTCTCTTCCTCCTCTCTTCTTTGTTCATTTGTCTCTCTCTCAAACAGTAACGCAATCAAAACACAAACACAATCTAAAATCAAAATAGAAACAACAGATCAAGAACAGGGAAAACAACAAATTTAATTAGAACAACAAATCTAAATCAAAACAAAAACAACGAATCAAGAGCATGAAAGCCTATCTAAGCTCCATTGTAACAACAAAGTGAATTAGAACAAGAAAAGAAGGAAGAAAGAGAGAGAGAGAGAGAGAGAGAGAAGAAGAAGAAGAAGATAGACGAAGGCCATGTCGGCTGTGTGTGTGTGAAGTGAATTGAAGAGGAAAGAAAATATAAGTAGAAATAGAAGTCAAAAGATCATGCTAGAGAGTGTTCTAGAATCAAGTAGAAATAGAAAAAGTGTTGGTGCAAACACAACAATAATGAAAATAACACAAAGAGAAACTGAATAATATGCTGAATATTATTAATTTGAAGAGATGAACATAACACTATTTGGACTGAGGCACGACACTCGCTCTCTTTAATCGCTCTCTTTAATCGCTCTCTTTAAGGAGATTCAAGCCTTTGGTTGGCTAATCTTTGTAACCGGTGCAAACCTTCTTTGACTTGTCTCCCCTAGGATACAACAGCCCAACAAATGTTGTATGGCTAGAACAGCTTCTGCACAAAGTGTTCAAACCCAAAGCTCCACCAGAAGAACACCTTTCTTTGGCCCGAAATATCTCAAGTATTTAGGAATATTATTGAATTCACTCTCTCACACAATACTCTTTGCTTTTAACTATTTCTCTTCGTTCACTCTTGATATGAAATTAGTCCATAGCATAGCCATATATATAGTCTTCCAACCCTTCACATAACCTACATGTTATTTATTAATTTAGAAAACTTCTTTTAATTTATTTAATCTAACTTACATACAAGTAACTCTTTCTTTAACAAATTTTATTATAACTCTTCTCTTTATTCATCTTCAATTATTTTGAGTTTCAACATATTTAATTTAAAATGTATTAACAAAAAGTAAAAAAAAAAAAGAGAGCTAGAGAATGAAAGAGAGAGTCCGAAATGAACTAGAAAAAGAAAAAGAAGAGTAGATAGAGGAAAGGAGTGGGATACGTGTGTGGTGGAGAAAAACCCAAGAGAAAAAACCAAGGGAAAAAAAAAGAAAAAAAGAAGAAGAAGAAGAAACGTATGGATGACAGATGGTGTGAAGGGAAAAATAATATAAAAAATAAGAAATGGCAATTAAGGAGTGCTACCACAATATTTTCACAATAAATCTTAAGTAATAGATTGTTATTAGCTAATATTGGCGAGTAAAATAATAATTTCAGCGGTGGGTTCAAATTAGAACTAGTAACAACTTTCCACATAAGATTTTGATGTTATTCTTGTAAAAGTATTGTGAAAAATGTTGTGGATATAACACTTTTCATTAAGAAATATAATTGTTGGGAATGAATATAGAAAGAAAAAATGATGATCAAAAAAAGAATAATGAATAAATGAATAAATAATATTTAAATGAGATGGAGAAAATGATAGAAAATCTGTTAGAAAATGTATTTGAAAAAGTAGGTAAGTAAAAGCTAAATGTCACTGTTCATTTTCCAAACAGTACAAAAATTTGGAGAATCTGCTGGAGATGCTCTAACAAAAGTTAATATGAATACAAAAAAGCATTTAGAAAAGAGAGGGATATTGGATAGCATTGAAAGCTATTTTTGTCAGAAAAGTCTCTTTCGATAAGGAATTCAAAAAAAAAAATACTAGAAATAAATAAATAATCAAACATAGGAATAATTTGAATCTATCTCTAACTCTAAAAAATAAAAAAGTTTACTTTTTAAGTTTTAATTTTTCGTTTCTTTTCTAATTTCATATAATGTTTATCAAATTAGTTTGAATTAAGTAAGAATACACGCGGGAAATTACCAATTAGGCATTCACTCAAATCATGGCTAAGCATCTAGCAAATCATGAAAATCAAGCAAAATTTAAATCTCCTATGCATTATACCCCAAGACTCCAATCAAATGTTTAAATTACAACTGCTCAAAATTCTCAATATCTATACCACCGGATTGAAATATGGTAGCTATTGCACCATGTGATAGCACTTTTGATGGTTTAGATTAAAAGTTAAAAGACTTACTTCTCAACTCTTGGATAAAAAAAATTTAACTTTTAACTTTTTTACCATTTTACTTTCTCAATTTTTTTTTCTTTCACAATCGCATGGTCCAAAATCCTTAGCTAATTAGCTATTGCATCTATCACTAAACATATTAATATGGTTACATATTTTGAAAATCTAACATTGAATTGCATATACTTTATGTTTTTAAAACGCATGCCAAATTTCATGCCAATCGAATATTATTTACTATTCAATCCATAAACTTATTTTTTATGTATAATTTTAGACTACAAAAAATTAAGATTTAAACATTTGATAAATGGCATAGTTATTGATTTTTTATTTTTTTGAAATTTTACAAGTAGGGAGGATGTAAGAAGAAAATGTAATCCAATGGTGAATTTGTTAAAATTCACATCCAATAAAAAGACATTGAGTGGAATTGTAGTCTTTGTCTACAACCAAGTTTGTTACTAAATTTTGTCCAAAGTTTTAATTATGTTAGGCCTAAAAAACATTTAGGATGGTCACAAATTTTAATTTATTTGTATAAAATAGTTCTTTTTTTCCCTAGCTAAGGTGGTCTATGACAACCTGGACTCAACGTGGAGCTGCTCTTGACGACATAAATTGACATAAAGAACAAAAGAAGTAAAAATGCAATTCAGTAAGGCAAAAATATTAACACATACCATTATGCCCATTCAAAGTGCCTGTGACAATTTGAGATTCTCAAAAACCTCTCTTTGAAGCAAAAGAACATCTATTTGGCATAAGATATTTATGCTTTTATAGTTTTTATTTGGTGTTTTGATTGATTTTAACATTAACGTATAATAGAGTTTCAATGAAATATATCCCATTAAATTATGTCTTGTTACCTAAAATCTAATCTAAATATGGTTTATGTGAAGCATGCGGATATACATATACTTGAACAGTCATTTATCAAAAAAAAAAACTGTTAATAAAAAACTGAACGTAGTAATTTTTTTTATTATTTAAAAAAATAGAACATGTGTATTAAAAAAAATAAAAAAATTGATGATAATTCACAATTGAAAGTAAAACCCATACTGTAAACTTGGAAGAGTTTCATTAGACATAAATTTTAAATTGTAATGAAGTTAGCTTTTCAATCAATCTAAACAATGATAAGAGAAGGAGAATGACAATGGAGGTAGTGTATTAAGAATAAAATTGTGAGTTTGTGACACTTGACGGAAATTTAAAATAAAAAAAAATAAAAATAAAAAACTATTAAGCTTCACGTGAAATTCAAGCGTGCATTTGGATAAGAATGAAAAATTAAAATTATTTTAATATTCAAATTATTTTTGCTACTATCCATGGACCCTACTGCACTTTTTGGTACTGTTCATGGGCCTCACTGTACTACTTCAACTAACTTTTACCTTTATTTACAGTACTTTCAGCAATAAGTTTTCAGTTTCAGCAAAAAGTTTTCAGTTTCAGCAAAATCATCAGTCTCACTTTTCTTACTCGACTCTATGCTTCATAAATAAAAACTTGACACATGTCAATCCACTTAATTAAATTTTAATTTTTTTGTCTTTTCTTATTTCAAGTTCCTAAAAGAAATAAAATATAAATAAACCCCAACACATTCCCTCAGACAACTAGCCACCACCACCAACCTTCACTAGCTCCAACGACCATCCACCACCAGTACCAGCAAAGTTGAGCTTTAGAACCCAATAAGTCAGTACAACATTCATTACTAATCACATGACTAACAACCCTTGCAAGGTGACCAAAGAAGGTGTTAGGGACATATTTGATGTAATTGGCTAATCCTTTGACAAAACGCACTTTACTTTTAATTGAATAGATCTAGGATGGTTTAAGATTTCAAGAAACATGTTGTTCAAGTCAAGTGTTAAAGCCATGCAAATTTGTCTAAGAAACAAGTGAAGAAGTGTTGTTTATTAAAGTTCGACAGAATCTCGACACAAGTTGTATCTGTCAAGAATTAGGAAATTAGAATTTTCAAATCTAATTACACTCATATCCTTGGGTATTTGTGTAAGGTTTCTTTTCTCACAACCCTAGACATATATAAGGATTATTTTAAGAACCGTCTCAAGATTTTTTTGAATCCATACATGCATATTGTGACCAGAGACAGAAATTGTTCTAGTTCATCTTTCTCCCTGTAGAAGCTACTGCGTCTTTACACCAAGGGTTTTGTGACCAAGGAGCTTCTTGATCTTCATGTTGATGAACTAATGAACTTTGCAGCCAAGATCTTCCGCAAGTTGGTGTGTTAGTCACGTACTGGGATTCATGCATCATTTGTTAGTCACATACTAGGATTCGTGCATTGAAATGAGATATTGCCGCTACAATACAAGTCCAATTGAGTATTGGGATAAGGGTTCAACTGTAGGTTGGTATTAGGTACTGAGATTCCTTTTACTTGTAACCGCTTGTGATTGATAATAGTGGATTCTCAGGAGTGGTGATCTTAAATTCACCCGGTACAGTTTTACCTCGGAGGTTTTCCCTATTCATAAACAAATCACCGTTTCAAATTTATTTTTCACTGTATTTAGTTTAATTGGTGATTTGTTTATGCTACCATGCTATTGCATGTTAAATTGACTTAATTAATTAACTTGGATAATTAATTAATTAATTTGTCAAATGGGTCAATACATTTTTGGCTTATCAAGTAGTATCAAAGCGAACACACTCTAATTAGGGTTAATCTTTACTATGTGTTCCATTAACCCCTGTTTGTCATGGATAGAGGACAATCTTTACTATACCTCCTTTATTTGATGGCACTAACTATCCATACTAGAAAGTACGCATGAGAGCTTTCTCGTAGTCTTTAGATGAAAATGTGTGGTAAGCTGTGGAGATTAGCTGGACTAAGAAAAATGAAGCGACGGCTGATTGAGATGAGGCCAAGATTAAAGCAGAAAACTTCAATAGCAGAGCATTGAATGCACTATTTAGTGTGGTGACCAATGAGAAGTTCAAGAAGATGTCCTCAAGTGAAACTGCTAAGGAAGCATGGACCATCCTCCAGACAACCTATGAAGGGACTAAAGATGTCAAGGATTCAAGACTCCAAAGGCTCACTACTAGTTTTGAGGAGATAAAAATAGAGGAGGATGAGTCATTTGATGAGTTCTATGCTAAGCTAAAGGACATAGTCAACTCAGACTTTAATCTTGGGGAAACTATTCCCAAACTCAAGGTTATAAGAAATGTGCTAAGGTCTTTGCCTGAGAGATTTCATGCCAAGATTACTGTCATTGAAGAATCAAAAGATATTGATTCTATTCCTTTAACAGAGCTAGTTGGCAACTTACAAAATTATGAATTGGGTTTGACTAGACTCGGGAAAGGAAACAAAGGCAAAAGCATGGCATTGAAGGCTAAGAGTAATAAGACTAATGAGTCTTCAGATGACAAAGATTCCAAGATGAAATCCTACATCATTAGGCATTTCAAGAAGTTCATAAAGAATGTCAATACGAAAGGATTTGATAAGGACCATAAGCAATCCAGTTCTTCTTAGTTCAAAAGCCAAGACAGAGGAAAGAAGGATGCTAAGGATGGCGGTCAGTACACTATTCCCTCCAGACCAAAGTACTTCGGATATTAAGGTTTTGGACACATGAAACAAGAATGTCCAACATATCTCAAGTTAGTTGGGAAAAGCAAGGCACTTACTACTACTTTGAGTGACATCGAACCTAATACCCAGTCAGAGGACAATGATGACGAGGGAATTTTAAATGCCTTTACTGCTACAGTTGGTCCTACTGAGGGGATCATAGAAGAAGTGGATGAAGAAGAGGACTTGGTGGAATCCAAGTTTGAGAAGATGGATGATCAGGATGACATTTATACAGCCTATGCAAAGTTATACAAGGTGTCTGAAAAGTATGAGAAATTGTATAGGCTGTCCACTAAGAAGCTTAGTGAAGTGGAGTTGGAACGGGAGAAGCTCTCTAACAAGGTTGATGAAGTCAACCAAGTCATTGGAGCACTGTGTTTTGAGAACAATTTTTTGGCTGAAAGAACCAAGAAGCCTAAAGCAGAGTTGTTCCAAGTTCAAGCTCAATTGGATAGGACTGTCAGTGCAAAGCTGGACTTCCAGTGCCACTCAACAAAGCAATAGTATGCTCTCGTCCGAAAACCAGAATCAATTTCCATCCTCTCTAGCCCCTCTTGGAGATCTTCTCAAGGTCCTTATGTTCCTTTCGGACTTGAACGGTTTCATTTCTTCCCCCCTCTCCATAGAATCAAAGGTTCACTCAAAGAAAAGGTTCTTCCAAGGTATGGAAGGAAAAAGGCTCAAAGTGATATAGTCACACTCTCTCTCTCTCTCTCTCTCTCTCTCTCTCTCTCTCTCTCTCTCTCTCTCTCTCTCTCTCTCTCTCTCTCCTTATGGTTATGCATTACTTGTTTGTTTTGCTTTCTTGTTTTTGAGTCAATCTTGTTTTATGCTTTGTTTGTTTAACATGTTTTTATTTGTTTGTTTTCAATTTTTCTTTATTTGTTTTTCAAAAATTAAAAAAAATTTTGAAAAATCAAAAAAATACAAAAACAATGTGTGGTTGTGTATATTGGTACTTGTGTACCTTGGATAGACATTGAAACAAAGTTTCCTAAACTTTGTATCTTTTGTAGCTTAGATGAGCACTTTAATGCACAACTAAGTAAGTAAGCTTTATGGCTCGTGTTTGTGATGAGTATGATTAAGTAATCTCTTATACTTAACACTCATATCACTTTTTTTAATAGGAATGACTAAAAAGTCCTAAGAGAAAGGCATAAATAACCATCTTACCACTAAAGCCCTCCAATTATGTATAACATCTGTGTGCTTTGGTATAGCAAAATTGTGATGTTTTGACTTACATAATTTGGTATTTCTTTTCTCTCTATATATGCCCATGCATGATATGTTCAAAAAAAATATGCAAAGAAAATCAAAAGCAAAAAGAATCAAATGCTTTTAAATATGGTTGCAAGCGTGTTTCTAGGAGATATGGGAGTCATAAGATGTACATCGAAGGTGATAATCCCCATCAAACAGTTATGATTGTGTGAGTTTTTGGATTCTCTCATATCTCAAATCGTCATAATATGAGAAACTTGTGAAAATTTGTTATGTTTTCACACACAACACGCAAAAATTCTTTACTACTTTTGATACATGTGCAGGTACAATGTGAGTTGGCCATCACAAGGAATACATGTGTTAATATATGCTCACTAAACTGTCTTAACTTGTTTTTGAAAAAATGAAATTGGTTAGACTTGTTTTGTGTGTGTGTGTGTGTGTGTGTGTGTGTGTGTGTGTTTTGGATCTTGAATGCTTTGCATATATATTGAGGGATATTTTAAGAACTTAATATGTTGATTGGATCTATTTTTGAGTAGCTTGCTTGTTGCATTCATCTCCTTGTGTTTTTCCTCTTGAAAAACTCCTTTTCTTCAAGCTAGATAGCTTCTTAACAGATTCTCTTCTATCGAGCTCCTCCTTCTTCTTTTCCCGACAAATCTTATTACAATCTCGATCCACCGAGGTTTCTGTGTTTCTTCTCGATAGATGCTCGACAACTTCTCGATCCATTGAAGTGTTCTTGCCATCAACAGATCCTCGATAGCACCTCGACAAATTCACTTTTGTCAAGATTTAGTGCTCAACAGATACTTCGATCCATTGAGTTGTGATTTCTATTTAAGGGCTAAGCGCGAATCAGATTTCAATTTTCACTCTCTCTCTCAAAAGAAAACACATTTTCCTCTCCCAAACACACTTTCCCTCACTCACGTTCAACCCACTTCCTTTTCGATCTAGATCAAGTCTCCTTCCTTTGGTAAGTGATCTTAATCTCTTCTTTACATGCATTTCATGCATTTAGACCTAGGTTTTGGGGTTTTTCAAAAATTTTGGGATTTTTGAGTTTTTCTTGAAATCTTTGGGTTGGGCTTTGTGAAATTGATGTTATATTATCATGTTTTGCATTCTCATTGCATTATAACCATGTTTCATGCATTTTAGATGTGTGTTTGATTAAATATGGATTGCGTGCTAGTAGGTTTGGATTGGGTTTTTCCCCATGATGCACTTAAATTATGCACGTCACATGTTCATGCATATTTCATACATATGTACATTTTCTTTTCTTTCTTTTTCTGGTTGTGATGTCTCTCTCTCTCTCTCTCTCTCTCTCTCTAACGGATAGACTGCGTCATGGCACCCAAACACAAATCTACTCTAGCTCAGAACCCTCTTCAAGGTTCTGGGTCTTCTTCTTCTGATCTTCCCCCTCTCTATGTTTGGTTCCGTGATGAGAAGGCCCAAAAGGACTTCTCGGAGAACTTTCAGCGATGTGGTGTTCATCTGGAACGCCAAGTCACTCTGTTGGATTTTTTTGACACTCCTCTCCCCACCGTCATTCTGACTCGGGGTTGGGCTTCTCTCTGTGAGAGTCCACTGAGGTGTCCCATCGTGATTATATAGAAGTTCTACTCCAATATACACGACATCGATACCTCTCTGCCTCAGTTTACTACGTTCATTCAAGGTACACGTATCGTAGTTACCCCAGATCTTATATTCAAGATACTACATATACCTAGGGTAGTGCATCCTAACTACCCTGGTTATGAGCATCTTAAGACTGTGTCTGGAGACAAGCTTCTCTCACTTTTGTAAGACACTTTCCACATGGGGTGGTAAGCTAAACACCCCATGCTCAGGCTTTACCAAAGGCCCGAGGTTCCTTAACATGGTGATGACATTCATTTTTACTCCTTTTTCTCACTATAACTCTATTACAAAGCCTTATGCTCGTTTTCTTTTATCTTTATTAGAGGACCTCTCTATAGATTTCCCTTCTCACTTCATCACTTATATCCTTGATGTCTATCTAGATACGAAGACCCGTGATAAGCTCATTTTCCTTTCGGTTATCACGCGGATCCTTTGCCATTTTTCCATTCCCATTCCTATTTCTCCTTACTTCACCACCATGGGTGCCATCAACGCCAATTCTATTCGGCGGAGCGAGGCTCAAGTTTGACTAAAGTGGCCACGTGTGGAGTCTACCTGTCTTGCAACGTCTACTGTTCCTTCCACATCGGCTCTTTCCTCGGCCGGTGATGGGACCCTGGAGGCCATCATGGCGCAGCTTTAGCGCATGGATGCTTTCCTTAACACTTTCATTGATGAGTTGTGTTAGGTGAACACCCATGTCAGTCGTATAGCACAACGAAAGGCTCGCCTTGGTGGTTTCACCGCTTCTCCATCTCCTTCTGCAGAGGCGTCGGCAGATGATGATAGTGATGACGGTGATGAGGATGCTAACTCTTTCAGTGATAAGGATGCTAACTCCTCTAGTGATGATGAGATGACGCCCTCTCAGTGACTTTTCCTTTGTCATTTGTGACAAAAAGGGGGAGTAGTTTTGGTTGAGAGTAGTCTTGTACTTAGGGGGAGAGTTAGTATAGGACATTTTTGTTAGGGGGAGTGTTTATATATTTTGGAGGGATGTAGTGAGGTTCTTATGTGTTTCTTTTCTTTCTCTACTCTTACCTCATGTATACTGGTTTTATGACCATTTATCTTTTGACATACATTGTACTTATCTTTTGATATATATATATATATATATATATATATATATATATATATATATATATGATGTATGTTCTTCACCTATCTCTCCATGTGTTATTTCTTTTCTCTCTTTATATACATGCTTCTTTATGTATGCAATCTTTTATTTTTGTTTCACATATGATGCCTTGATGAGTTTTTTTAAAGTGTTTCATAAAAACAGGTTATGAAAATCTATCTTGCCATGAACTTTCTTCTTGCAAAAGTTTTTCAAGAGTTTGTGCTAGGGTTAGATTTATTTTGTACTTCAACAGGTGATTATGAGTTTAGTGATTTAAGACTTCTCTCATGATTCATTTTTTTGTTGTGGTTTTGTCATGGATTGCCAAAAGAGGAGATTGTTAGGGACATACTTGATGTAATTGGCTAATCCTTTGACAAAACGCACTTTACTTGTAATCGAATAGATCTAGGATGGTTTAAGACTTCAAGAAACATTTTGTTCAAGTCAAGTGAAGAAACAAGTAAAGAAGTGTTGTTCATTAAAACTCGACAGATGTCTCGACAGAAGTCTATCTATCGAGATTTAATGTTAAAGCTCGACAGAATCTCGACACAAGCTGTATCTGTCGAGAATTAGGAAATCAGAATTTCCAAATTTAATTACACACATATCCTTAAGTATTTGTATAGGGTTTCTTTTCTCACAACCCTAGAAATATATATGGATTATTTTAAGAGCCATCTCAAGGTTTTTTTGAATTCATACATACATATTGTGACTAGAGACAGAAATTGCTCTAATTCATCTTTCTCTCTGTAGAAGCTACTGCGTCTTTACGCCAAGGGTTTTGTGACCAAAGAGCTTATTAATCTTCATGTTGATGAATTGAAGAACTTTGCGGCCAACATCTTCCTTAAGTTGGTGTGTTAGCCACGTACTAGAATCTGTGCATCATTGGTTAGTCACGTACTGGGATTCGTGCATTGAAAGAAGAGATTACCACTACAATACAAGTCCAATTGGGTATTGGGGTAAGGGTTTAACTGTAGGTTGGTATTAAGAATTGGGATTCCTTTTACTTGTGTAAAGTTGTAATTTACAACTATTTTGTGTTGATTTTAATTCCGTGCCAAATTTGATTGTAATTTTGTTCAATCTTTTATACCCTGTATTTTATGGGATTTATTTGTAAGAGTTGTGTGTGAGAAAGAGAGTGTGAAGACTCAAGGCAACATTGAAGACTAAATAAGTTTTCGGGGTAGCTCGTGAGTAGCCTTCCCGTGAAGTGAAGCATGTGCTCAGCACATGACTGGAATGCGAAGAGTCATGAAAAATAGTGATAGGTGGTTTTCACGAGTGTCTCGCAGGTAAAGCCTTTCCACGAAATACCCGCGAAACAGTCTATTTTGCTATTTTTTCATATATACCATCATTACCCACATATTGAGTAGAGTGCTTTCAGAGAGAAAACCCTAGCCACCAACCCTTGAGAGTTAGAGATTGTCATACCCACAATCCTCTACACCACCTATTGTGGTTTTCTTCTACTCCTACCTCTCTATATCCAAATCTTTGAGAGGTTGATAGCCCAAACACTTACCACACCCATACTGAGTGTTTAATGAGGTTTTGGTGCTGCTGGGAAGCATTGGAAGAAACCAAGTTTTGGTGGATGCAATCAGGCGCATTGCGGGATCTAGAAAGCTAGACAAGACACGGTTCCGAGAAGCCTTGTTGGAGTAGGAGCTTGGAGGGCTTAGGTGCACTGGATAGATTAGACTTGGGGGGGGTTTCTATTCATGTATTCCAACTTATTGTCTAGTGGATCGATTTACCGCTTGGAGGGCGGTAGAAAGGTTTTTCACTGAGTTCTTTGGTTTCCTCTTTGATAACACATTGGTGTGTTATCTTGTGTTTGCATTTCTCTTCCCTACTTTTTTAGCTTTTATTTTACTGCTGTGTTGTGATGAATATAGCTTAGAGTAGTTGTATTGTTTGTTCGCTCGCATTTACTCTATTCCGCACTTAGTTTAAGTTAAAGTAAAATCAACCAAGCCGTAATTTATTAATTTGGGTCTAAACAACTCTTGTATTTTTAACACAAATCTGAGCTTTCAACTTGTAACCGCTTGTGATTGATAATAGTGGATTCTCAAGAGTGGTGACCTTAAATTCACCTAGTGGGATTTTGCTTCAGAGGCTTTCCCTATTCATAAACAAATCACCGTGCAAATTTATTTTCCGCTGCATTTAGTTTAATTGGTGATTTGTTTGTGCTACCACGCTATTGCATGTTAAATTGACTTAATTAATTAACTTGGATAATTAATTAATTAATTAATTTGCCTAAGGGGTCAATACATTTTTGGCCTATCAGAAGGCAATCTGAAATGAGTCTTCCAAAAGGATTAGCATCAAGACAATAGTGTTGGTTTGATGACATTCAAGGAGATGATGAGGATTCAAGCCATAAAAGGAGGCCAAAGTTTCTGGATCTCAATCGTATAAATGGCATTGCAAATTTGCGGCACATCAACTTTTGATGGTGGTGGCTAACTTGGATGTCACAGATCCAGAGTTTGGCTGGGTCACTATCTATTGACTCTTCGTCCTTTGACAACACTTTAGATTAGACCAGAGAGAAGATTTGGACTATGTTTGGTCAGGGTTGGTGGGGATTGGGGTCAAATGCTTAACTTTACCGACCCCGGTGATGGATGTTCATTGCGCAGGTAGTGATGGTGGTGGAGGACTGGAGGTAATGCGTTAGGGTTTTATTTATTTTTATTTCTTTTAGAAAGTTAAATAAGAAAAGTCAGAAAATTAGAATTTAATTAAGTTGGTGGATATGTGTCAAGTTTTTATTTGTGAAGTATAGAGTGGAGCAGGAAAAATGAGACAGAAGATTTGGACTTTGCAATGCAACAATGCATAAAAACTTAGTCATAGTATATATATATATATATATATATATATATATATATATATATATATATACTAAGTATATACTAAGTAAAGAAAAAGAAAGAAATAAAAGTTGATATACTAAGTATTTATTCAAAGGATTGATAAAGCAATAGAGGAAAAATTGATAAGAATAATAAGATGTTTTTATATATCTAAAAGTTTATTGTAATTTGGTGAAGTTACTTGGCTTAACTACTACTTTTACATTTTTTCTTTTTCTTTTTTTTTTTAAACTACAGCTTCTAAAGTATTATTGCTACTTGAAGTAACCAAGTCATGAGTATTACGGATTCAAGTGAGTCGGATCAATAATCACACGCCAGACACCTTTAAAAAAAATGGATAGATTGTCCATGAAATAATGTCCTAATGCATTTGTGAACCGGTCCCATAATTATAATAGACTCAATTCATTTGTTTGGATAATTAAGATGAAATAGAGGTCACAGTCAAACTCAATCGACATGGAATTAAGAAGAAGAAGAAGTACACGGATTCACATTCCAATGCCTTTGTTTGTTATGACTTATGAGTGTTGTTCATTAATATCGTAACATTATCTTTCTTATGGTCCAACTCCAACTCTTGATCACACGAAGGTGTCCGGTTAGATGAAGTCTTCCTTGTCGTTCTCCTTAAATAAATAAATATAAATTTCTTGTCATTGTGCCGTAAACAACCATAGAGAAGACTTCAATGTTACTTAAAAATTAGTACCCCTGGTTTTATTAATAGTAATAATAGTATAAGTAATAATATTTATTTTTTAAATTTTATCTACATTTTTTTTTCTAAATAATGTAATTTACTTTATATTAGGTGAAATATTAGGCTATGTTTGGCAACGGTTTTTGTTTTCTATTGTCAAAAACTTGTTTTTGGGAATATAAAAAAAAAACAAATTTCTTGAATTTTTGAAATAAAAAACATGTTTGGTTAGCTAAAATTAAAAAGATAGTTTTTTGAAGAAAAAAATAGAAAATACTAAAATATGTTGTTACTAAAATTTGAACTCTAATGCTAACTCATTAAATGAGACAGATTCATTAAATTAAATGCATGTTTTTATTGACTTTTGACAATCGGAAACTGAAAATAGCATTTTGCATATTTTTGGTTTGTTTCACAAATTGAGTTTTGAAAACAGTTTTTGTTTTCTATCCATTTTGGGTTACCAAACAAGTTTTTTAGTTTCAAAAATAGAAAATTGCTTTTGAAAACAGAAAATAAGGGGAGAAAACAGTTACCAAATATACCCTTATTATTTTTAGAAGAAAAATAACTTCTGCTTAAAAAAAAAGAAAAAGAAATTGCTGAATGGGTTATGCTAGTAATGAGAAGTAAATTACCTTTCAAGCTCTTTAAAAAAATAAAAAAATTTTGAGAAAGTAAAAAATAATAAGTTTAATGACACCATTTTCATAAATTTTCTTTCCTATTCGTTGAGATAGAATATAATAAAATTGGTTTTATTGTGATATTATACCAATCACAACTATTAATGTGCCTATTTTGATTGGTGTATTGATAAGGTACCATTACTTACTCCCATTCTAATCCAACCTTAATAAATTTAGTGAAATATTTTATGGGTCATACTAATGGGGGCTCCTAAGGTAATAGTTAATAATCTATTTTAGAAAAAAATTGATACCACTTTTGTGGGAACGGACAAAGTTTAGTTACAAAATTTGTTGTAGCTTAAGGCTACAAACTCACTCAATAAAATAAATATTACAACATATTTTGATAATCTAACCGTTGAATTGCACGTTCTTTACGCCCTTAATATACATGTTAAATTTTGTGTCAATCGAATATCATTCACTACATGATCTATAAACTTATATTTTGTACATAATTTTAAATTACAAAAATTTGCAATTTAAAAAATTTATTGATGACATAGCTATTGATTTTTAATTTTCTTGAAATTTTGCAAGCATGGAGGATATTAGAAGAAGATATAAGCCAATGGTGTATTTGTCAAAATTTACCTCCAATAAAAAGATATTGAGTAAGTTTGTAGCCGGTTATAACTAATTTTGTAGCTAAACTTTGTCCTATGGGAAATAAAAAAAGTTGTCAAAATATTAATTTTTTTCATAAAAAATTTCTTTAAATGGATTATTAACTTTTTCTCTAAGGGTATCCGTTAGCATTTCTCAAATTTTCTATCTAGAAATTGATAAATAAAATATGGTAAATACTAGTGCACATTTAATATCACACAATTATGTGTGCGTTTGGATGCATATGAAAAATTAAAATTATTTCACTATTTAGCTTTATTTTTGCTATTATTCATGAATTTCACTGCACTTTTTGGCACTATTCATAGATCCTATAGTACTATTTCAACTAACTTTTACCTTTATCTATAGTACTTTCAGCAATAATTTTTCAGTTTCAGCAAAATAAGCGGTATCTAAACACGCCCGATATATATAGACTTTTTCCACTTTAATAACTTGAAAATTATGAATTCAATCACGATTTTCAATTATAAAAATTGTGTGAAGAACATTGGTATACACACACACACGCACGCACGCACACACACACAGAGTTATAATAAAGACATGTGGCAGATAGACACCAACCGCCTCCAATTCCTAGTCCACGTTCCCACTGCGCATTGTCCTAAGTCCGAACTTTGAAATAGCAAGCAAGAAAACACTGTCATTTTCATATCTCAAATCGTCATAATATGATAAACTTGTGCAAACTTGTTATGTTTTCACACACAACACGCAAAAATTCTTTACTACTTTTGATACATGTGCAGGTACAATGTGAGTTGGTCATCACAAGGAATATGTGTTAATATATGCTCACTAAACTGCCTTAACTTGTATTTGAAAAAATGAAACTGGTTAGACTTGTTTTGTGTGTGTGTGTGTGTGTGTGTTTTGGATCTTGAATGCTTTGCATATATGTTGAGAGATGTTTTAACAGCTTAATATGTTTATTGGATCTATGTTTGAGTAGCTTGCTTGTTGCATTCATCTCTTTGTGTTTTTCCTCCTTGAAAAACTCATTTTCTTCAAGCTCGATAGCTTCTCGACAGATCCTGAACAGATTCTCTTCTATCGAGTTCCTTCTTCTTCTTGTCTCGACAGATATTATCGCAATCTCGATCCATCGAGGTTTCTGTGTTTCTTCTCGATAGATGCTCGATAGCTTCTTCGATCCACCGAGAAACCTTCTGTTTGGCCGATAGATTCTCGACAGCTTCTCGATCCATTGAAGTGTTTTTGCCGTTAACAGATCCTCGATAGCACCTCGACAGATTCACTTCTGTCGAGATTTAGTGCTCGACAAATCACGACAGATACTTCGATCCATCAAGTTGCGATTTCTATTTAAAGGCTGAGTGCGAACCAGATTTTAATTTTCAATCTCTCTCTCAACAAAAAACACCTTTGCCTCCCCCAAACACACTCTCCCTCACTCAAATCCTTCAACCCACTTCCTTTTCGGTCTAGATCAAGTCTCCTTCCTTTGGTAAGTATTCTTAATCTCTTTTTTACATGCATTTAGACCTAGGTTTTGGGGTTTTTCAAAAAATTTGGGATTTTTGAGTTTTTCTTGAAATCTTTGGGTTGGGCTTTGTGAAATTGATGTTATATTATCATGCTTTGCATTCTCATTGCATCATAACCATGTTTCATGCATTTTAGATGTGTGTTTGATTAAATGTGCATTGTGTGCTGGTAGGTTTGGATTGGGTTTTTGCCCATGATGAACTTAAATTATGCACGTCACATGTTCATGCATATTTCAAGCATATGTACCTTTTCTTTTCTTTCTTTTTCTGGTTGTGATATCTCTCTCTCTCTCTCTCTCTCTCTCTCTCTCTCTCTCTCTCTCTTTAATGGATAGACTGCGTCATGGCACCCAAACACAAATCTACTTCGGCTCAAAATCCTCTTCGAGGGTCTGGGTCTTCTTCTTCTGATCTCCCCCCTCTTCACGTTTGGTTCCGTGATGAGAAGGCCCAAAAGGACTTCTCGGAGAACTTTCAGCGACGTGGCGTTCATCCGAAACGCCAAGTCATTCTATAGGATTTTTTTGACACTCCTCTCCCCGCCATCATTCAGACTCGGGGTTAGGCTTCTATTTGTGAGAGTCCGCTGAGGTGTCCCGTCGTGATTATACAGGAGTTCTACTCCAATATACACAGCATCGATACCTCTGCGTTCATTCGAGATACACGTATCATAGTTACCTCAGATCTTATATCCAAGATACTACATATACTTAGGGTAGCGCATTCTGACTAACCTGGCTGTGAGCATCTTAGGACTATGTCCAAAGACGAGCTTCTGTCTCACTTTTGTAAGATGCCTTCCACATGGGGTGGTAAGCTAAACACCCCTTGCTCGGGCTTTGCCAAAGGCCCGAGGTTCCTTAACATGGTGATGACATTCATTCTTACTCCTTTGTCTCACTATAACTCTATCACAGAGCCTCATGCTCGTTTTCATTTATCTCTATTAAAGGACCTCTCTATAGACTTCCCCTCTCACTTCATCACTTCTATCCTTGATGTTTATCAAGATACGGCGACACGTGATAAACTCATTTTTCCTTCAGTTATCACGCGGATCCTTCACCATTTTCCATTCCCATTCCTATTTCTCCTTACTTCACCACCATGGGTGCCATCAATGCCGGTTCTATTGGGCAGAGCGAGGCTCAACTTCGACCAAAGCAGCCACGTTTGGAGTCTACTGATCCTGCAGCGTCTGCTGTTCCTTCCACCTCAACTCCTTCTTCCTTGGCCGGTGATGTGACCCTAAAGGTCATCATGGCGCAGCTTCAGCGCATAGATGCTCACCTTGACACTTTCATTGATGAGTTGTGTTAGGTGAACACCCGCATCAGTCGTATAGCACAACAACAGGCTCGCCTTGGTAGTTTCACCACTTCTCCATCTCCTTCTCCAGAGGAGTAGGCAGATGAGGATAGTGATGATGGTGATGAGGATGCTAACTCTTCCAGTGATGATGAGATGATGCCTTCTCAACGACTTGCCCTTTGTCATTTATGACAAAAAGGGGAAGTAGTTTTGGTTGAGAGTAGTTTTGTACTTAGGGGGAGAGTTAGTATAGGAAATTTTTGTTAGGGGGAGTGTTTATACATTTTTGAGGGATGTAGTGAGGTTCTTATGTGTTTCTTTTCTTTCTTTCCTCTTACCTCATGTATACTAGTCCTGTGACCACTTATCTTTTGACATACATTGTACTTATCTTTTGATATATATATATGTGATGATGATGATGATGATGATGTATGTTCTTCACCTATCTCTCTATGTGTTGTTTCTTTTCTCTCTTTATACACATGTTTCTTTATGTATGCAATATTTTATTTCTGTTTCACATATGATGCCTTGATGAGTCTTGTTTAAGTGTTTCAGAAAAACAAGTTGTGTCTTGCCATGAACTCTCTTATTGTAAAATTTTTTCAATAGTTTGTGTTAGGGTTAGATTTATTTTGTATTTCAATAAGTGATTATGAGTTTAGTGATTTAAGACTTCTCTCATGATTCATTTGTTTGTTGTGGTTTTGTCACGGATTTCCAAAAGGAGAGATTGTTAGGGACATACTTGATGTAATTGGCTAATCCTTTGACAAAACGCACTTTACTTGTAATTGGATAGATCTAGGATGGTTTAAGACTTCAAGAAATATGTTGTTCAAGTCAAGTATTAAAGTCATGCAAATCTGTCTAAGAAACAAGTAAAGAAGTGTTGTTCATTAAAGCTCTATAGATGTCTCGACAGAAGCCTATCTATTGAGATTTAATATTGAAGCTCAACAAAATCTCGACACAAGTTGTATCTAATAAGAATTACGAAACCAGAATTTCTAAATCTGATTACACGCATATCCTTAAGTATTTGTATAGGGTTTCTTTTCTCACAATCATAGACATATATAAGAATTATTTTATAAGCTGTTTCAAGGTTCTTTTGAATCCATACACACATATTGTGACTGGAGACAGAAATTGCTCTAATTCATCTTTCTCTCTGTAGAAGCTACTGCGTCTTTACGCCATGGGTTTTGTGACCAAGGAGTTTCTTGATCTTCATGTTGATGAATTGAAAAACTTTGCAACCAACATTTTCCTCAAGTTGGTGTGTTAATCACATACTAGGATCCGTACATCATTGGTTAGTCACGTACTGGGATTTGTACATTGAAAGGAGAGATTGCCACTACAATACAAATCCAATTGGGTATTGGGGTAAGGGTTCAACTATAAGTTGATATTAAGAACTGGGATTCCTTTTACTTGTAACCGCTTGTGATTAATAATAGTGGATTCTCAAGAGTGGTGACCTTAAATTCACCTAGTGGGGTTTTGCTTCGGAGGTTTTCCCCATTCGTAAACAAATCACCGTGCAAATTTATTTTCCGCTGCATTTAGTTTAATTTGTGATTTTTTTGTGCTACCATATTATTGCATGTTAAATTGACTTAATTAATTAACTTGGATAATTAATTAATTAATTTGCCAAATGGGTCAATACGTTTTTGGCCTATCAGAAGGCAATCTGCAATGAGCATCAAGGCAATAGTGTTGGTTTGATGAAGTGGTCACACATTCAAGGAGATGATGAGGATTCAAGCCATAAAAGGAGGCCAAAGTTTCTGGATCTCAATCGTATAAATGGCGTTGCAGATTTACGGCACATCAACTTTCAATGGTGGTAGCTTACTTGGATGTCACAGATCTAGAGTTTGGCTGGGTCACTATCTATTGACTCTTCCTCCTTTGACAACACTTTAGATTAGACCAGAGAGAAGATTTGGACTATGGGTGGTCGGGGTTGGTGGGGATTGGGGTCAAAAGCTTAACTTTGCCGACCCCGGTGATGGATGTTTGTTGCACAGGTAGTGGTGGTGGAGGACTGGAGGTGATGCATTGGGGTTTTATTTATTTTTATTTCTTTTAGAAAATTAAATAAGAAAAGTCAGAAAATTAGAATTTAATTAAGTTGGTGGATATGTGTCAAGTTTTTATTTGTGGAGTAGAGAGTGGAGCTGGAAAAATGAGACAGAAGATTTGGACTCTGCAATGTAACAATGCATAAAAACTTAGTCATAGTATATATATAAAAAGAAAAAGAAAGAAAGAAAATTTGATATACTAAGTATTTATTCAAAGGATTGATAAAGCAATAAAGGAAAAATTGATAAGAATAATAAGATGTTTTTATATATCTAAAAGCTTATTGTAATTTGGTGAAGTTACTTTCTTTTCTTTTTTTCTTTTTTTGAGAAGGAACACTGTGATTTATTTATGGAACCAAAGCAGTGTGAGTTACAGTGGACAGGTGTGGAGGAATATTCTCCATCCACACCGTATACTCGCTAACATGTCTCGCATGTCTAGCAACTTTATGGGCTAACATATTATACTGTCTTGGAACAAAACTAAACTCAATTGCTACAAAACTTTCTGCCAACTTCTTAACCTCTTCTATCAGATGTCCATAGTCTGCCAAATTTGGGAATCCACTCTGCATTGCCTCAATTGCTATTTTGGAATCTCCTTCCAGGATGATAGAATTGTGGCCGAGTTCAAGTGCTAATTTGAGAGCTTTGATTGCTGCTATCACCTCAACTGCCACAGTAGAGTAAGGAAGAGAATACCTGTCTGCCATTGTAGCTAATACCTGACCATTTCTGTCTTAAATAATTGCTGCTGCGCCTGCTAGTTTTTCATCTTGAAAACAAGCTTCATCAAAATTGACCTTGATGTCTGGCCAAGGTGGGGGTTTGCCTAGAGGTCTTAGGGTGGTTGGAGTAGGTTGGTCTGGGGGTTTTGGGGGTATAGAGTGTACAAAGTCTGCTTTGAGGGATCTCACCATCTGCTGGATTTGCTAAACTGGAAATGGATTTGAGCTGGTTTGTAATGCATTCCTTCTATGCCACACCGTCCACACAATTGTTGCAAAGAGAGCCAAATCCTTTCCTTGCTCCACAACATATTCCACCAGCTGCTTGAAAGTGCCAAAAACCTCTGCATCACAAAAATCCCAATCCACCTGCTGCTCCCATACCGTGCCAAGTAGAGGACATGACCACAATGCATGCACCGTATCTTCAAACTCAGCCTAACACTGTTCACAGCAGTCCACTGTTATGGTCATGCGCTTTTTGAGGTTCACTTTTGTTGGGATTGCATTTTTAATAGCTCGCCATAGAAAATTCCTAATTTTTGGTTGAGTCTTCAGCCCCCACACCTTCTTCCACAAGCCATTATCTTCAGGTTGGTAGTCATTGTTATCCAAACTTTGTGCCTTATACAAAAATCTGTAGCCCAACTTGACTGTATAGGAGCCTGATGGAGTAAAGGGCCAAAATAATCTATCTTCCACCTGCATTGAGCTCAAAGGAATAGACTTAATAAGTGATATATCTCTTTCTGAAAATAATTGCTGCAATATTTCAGAATTCCACTCATTTGTGCCTGGTTTGATCAAGTCCGAGACATACAAATTCTCTAACCCTGTTGCAACCTGTGAAGTCACAAGGGGCAAGAACTCAGAAGGCAGCCAGGGATCTGTCCAAACCTTGATACATGCACCATCACCCACCCTCCATCTCAAACCTTCCATCAACACATCTCTCCCCTTTAAAATGCTCCTCCAAGCATATGATCCTATTTGTGAATGTGGCGCTTCCAAAATAGTTCCATGAGGGAAGAACTTCGGTTTGAGAACTCTATATAATAGTGAATTTCTGTTTTGGAGGAGTCTCCAAGCTTATTTAGCTAGAAGGGCATCGTTGTACGATGCAAGATCCTTAAACCCCATACCACCCTCACCCTTGGGCTTACACATTTCCTCCCATCGTACCCAATGGATTTTTCGCCTATCTACTCTTTGTCCCCACCAAAACCTCCGAATAAGTCCCTCTATCTCCTCACAAAGGCCAATAGGGAGCTTGAAACAATTCCTGGTATAAGTGGGGATTGCTTGGACAACCACCTTGACTAATATCTCTCGCCCGGCTTAAGAAAAGGAGCTTCTCTTCCCACCCTTGGAGTTTTCTCCATACACGCTCCTTAATGTAATTAAAGCTGGAATTTTTATTTCTCCCCACAAGGGAAGGCAACCCTAAATACTTCTCATAGTGTCAGATCTCGGTCACTCCCAAAGTATTCTTTATTGACTCCTTTCAGTCTTCTTTGGTAGATTTGCTAAAAAACACCGTGGTTTTAGCTTTATTTATTTGTTGGCCCGAGCTCATCTCATACACTTGCAACACTGCCAACACTTTTTGGCACTCCTCCACATTTGATCTGCAAAACAATAAACTATCTTCTACAAATAAAAGGTGGGTTAATGATGGGCTTCTCCTACACAAAGAAAATCCATGGATGTCACCTCTCATGGCTGATTGGGTGATTAATCCATGAAGACCTTTAGTACATAGGAGAAACAAAAAATGGAGAGAGGGGATCGCCTTGTCTCATTTTCCTTGTTGGTGTAATAAAGCCTGTAGGAGCACCATTGATGAGGATAGAATATGTGACTGTGGAAACACATAGCATTACAAGAGAAATCCATTTTTCATTTAAACCCAACTTCCTCATGATTCCTTCCAAGAAAACCCATTCCACTCGGTCATAGGCCTTACTCATATCTAGCTTGAGCGCCATGTAATAATCTTTTCCAGATTTATGATTTTGCATTAACTACTGCTTTTACATTTTCAAAAAAAAAAAACTACGGCTTCTAAAATATTATTGCTACTTGAAGTAACCAAGTCATGAGTATTACGGGTTCAAGTGAGTCGGATCAATAATCACACACTTGACACCTTTAAAAAAAATGGATAGATTGTCCATGAAATAATGTCCTAATGCATTTGTGAACCGGTCCCATAATTATAATAGACTCAATTCATTTGTTTGGGTAATTAAGATGAAATAGAGGTCACAGTCAAACTCAATCGACATGGAATTAAGAAGAAGTACACGGATTCACATTCCAATGCCTTCGTTTGTTATGACTTATGAGTGTTGTTCATTAATATCGTAACATTATCTTTCTTATTGTCCAACTCCAACTCTTCAACACACGAAGGTGTCCGGTTAGATAAAGTCTTCCTTGTCGTTCTCCTTAAATAAATAAATATAAAATTTCTTCCCATCAAAAAAAAAAAATAAAATAAAATAAAAAATAAATATAAATTTCTTGTCATTGTGCCGTAAACAACCATAGAGAAGACTTCAATGTTTACTTAAAAATTAGTACCCCTGGTTTTATTAATAGTAGTAATAGTATAAGTAATAATATTTTAATCTTTTTAAAATTTTATCTACATTTTTTTCTAAATAATGTAATTTACTTTAGGGTCTGTTCGGTTAGAAGAGTGGAAAAGTGGGAGGATGGAAAATATTTAGTTTTCCCTCTTGTGTGTCCGGTTGGAGGGGTGGAAAAGTGAGAGGGTGAAAAATGTAATTTATATAAATTGACTATTATACTCTTGTTACATAATATATATAAAAAAATAGATTTATTTGTACTCATTACATAATATAAAATTTATCACATCATATATATAAATTTTTGTTATTATAATGTAAAAATTAGATTAAGTCACGTTTAAAAAAAATGTTCAGGTAATGTTGAAAAAAAAACAACGTTCAGTAAGTTGAAGAAAAAAAAAACAACGTCCAGTAACGTTGAAGAAGAAAAAAAAAAAAAACAACAACAACAACGTTCAGTAACGTTGAAAAAAAAAACAAAAAACAAAAACGTTCAAGTGGGATGGGGGCTTTTTAGTAAAAGCCCCCATCTCAAAGTTTTCTCCCCACCATTTTCCTCCCAAATTTGGGAGGAAAATATTTGTGGGCCCGGGAGGAAAATTTTCCTTCCGGTTTTCCATCCTCTCTTTGTTTTCTCTCTAAACGAACAGTGAAAAATGCCTATTTTCCTCCCTTTGTTTTCCATCCTTCCTATTTTCACTCCAAACGGACGGGGCCTCAGGCTAAAATGTAAAACTGACCCTCTAAATTTTACCGAAATTCATTTAAGTCCTTTAACTTTATCTTTTGTCAATTCAGTCTTCTAAGTTTCAAAAGTTTTCAATTCAGACCTTCCACTAACTTCCGTTAATGCCGTTAAGTGCATTTTTTCTTTCAGTTTTTAATTATTAAAAAAATGCAAAAAACGAATTTAATTATAAAACAGAATGAATAAATCCCAAAAACACAACAAACCCAGCACACGAACAACAAAAAAATTCTTTACATTGTTTACAACCAAAAATGGCATCAAAATTCAAAATTTTAATACACAAATTCTGAACAAAGCACAACAAACTCGAACATAAGGATCCAATGTCAGTTATCAATATCACATACAATTTACAAATTCGCTATTTATTCAACAATGAATCAATTTTTCTGGGTTTTTCAATTTTGGGGTTCATCTGGTTTTTACAAACAAAATCAGAAATAAGAATAGATTTGACTAAAAACTGAACTTGAAAACCCAAATCAAATCAGAGAGAGAAAGAATCCAAGGAGACCCAGATTTGATTGGAGAGAAAAAATCAAGAGACCCAAATCAGATCGGAGAGAGAGCTCACCAAGTTGATCGCAAAATCCAAAAGACTCTGAAACCAACCAAACATAACAGCCCAGCGGTGGGTTGGAACTTCGATGAGGGTTTGACGAGAAAACGTAGAGAGAAGGAGATTGGCCTAGTCAAACTGAGCTAAGAGAAAGATGACTACCACCAAGCAACAATGGTCGGCCATGAACAAAGCTTGGAAGGGAGCTCCTTAGGTCCGGCCTAGATAGGGGTGTAAATTCAGGTTAGCGTGTCGGGTTCGTGTCGTGTCGAGGTAGGGGTATTCAACTAAATAGCTCAACCCTAACCCGACCCATTTAATAATCGTGTCATGATCATTCAACCCTAACCCGACCTGTTAATAAGGTTGGTTGACCTAACCCAACCCATTTGACACGCTTAATAAACGAGTCATGTTGGGTTAACACAAATGTAACACAACCCATTTCAACTTGCATAATATTAGATATAACATCCATCTAGAAATAATTTTTTTTATATCCCAAAAGTAATGCATACACTTCAAGTCTTCAACTCACATTGTTGTAATCTTTAAAAGCATTACCCATCAGATCTAGTTTATAAACTTTCTCAATAAACCCACCTGCAAGATATGCAGACGATGTCCAACACTAATACAAACACACAAAAAAACACACGGCACAAGACAAAAGCAACAATCGTGGCCTTAATCAACAATTAATATATCTCATATATTAATAACGACACATGGGTTCAAAGTTTATAAAACAAAAGCATTATGCAGAAAAAATAAACACATGAGAGAGAGAGCAATAACCGGTTTGAGATTTCGAGTTTGAGAATTGGGTATGAAACTATAAGATAGTAGAGTGAGTAGTATGACTGAAATTTACAATAAAATTATAAAAAAGAAGAAGATATTTATAAGAAGGTTTAGAGATTTAGGGTTTGTAGGGTTTAGAGATCTAGGGTTTGTAGGGTTTAGAGATCTAGGGTTTGTAAAGTTTCAATTTCCAATTATATCCTTTGTAAATTTTTGTAATTACTCACTTTTCTTTTTAAATTTAAAATATATGTTGAATATAAAAGGTATTTGACAAATCTAAAATAAAATAAATATTTATCTGTTATTCGAGTTAAACGGGTTGTGTTAAGTGGGTCATTTTGGATTGACACAAATAAATTGGCGTGTCAAATGTGTCTATTATAAGTTACGTGGGTTGACCTGCTTATGACACATTTCTTATCGTGTTGCTTTCGGGCCGACCAATTTATGACCCAAACCTATTAAGGCCCAACCCTAACCTGAAAAAACTTGTGTCGAGTTCGTGTCGTGTTCGTGGGTTGGGTCGAACATTGACACCCCTAGGCCTAGAGAGAGAGTGTGAGAGATTCAAATTATAAAAAGAGGAGATAGGAGAAAAAGAGAGATTGAAGTTCTATTTTTTAAACTTTTGTTTCTTCAAAATATAATTTTTGTGCTAATTTAATTTTTATGAATTTTTTAAATGGAGAAATTAACCACTTTTTTTTTTTAAATGAAACTAACATTGCAGTTGACGAAATCAAGCCGAAGGACTTAATTGAACATCTTTGAAATTTAGAGGACTGAATTGACCGAATGTAAAGTTAAAGAACTGAAATGAATTTTAGTGAAACTTAGAGGGTCAGTTTCGCATTTTAACCTTTACTTTATATTAGATAAAATATTATTATTTTTAGAAGAAAAATAACTTCTGCTTAAAAAAAAAAAAAATTGCTGAATGGCTTATGCTAGTAATTTGAAGTAAATTACCTGTCAAGCTCTTTAAAAAATAATAAGTTTAATGACACGATTTTCATAGATTTTCTTCCCTACTTATTGAGATAGTATATAATAAAATTGGTTTCATTGTGATATTATACCAATCACAACTATTAATGTGCCTATTTTGATTGGTGTATTGATAAGGTAACGCCACTTATTCCCATTCTAATCCAACCTTAATAAATTTAGTAAAATTTTTATGGGTCATATTATTGAGTGCTCTTAAGATAATAGTTAACAATTTATTTTAAAAAAGTTTTGACACCATTTTTATGAAAAATTGAAAAATTTGTCAATATATATATATTTTTTTTTTCATAAAAACTTTCTTTTAATGGATTATTAACTTTTGTCTTAAGAGTATCTGTTAGAATTTCTCAATTTTTATATATAGAAATTGATAAATAAAATATGGTAAATACTTGTGCACATTTAATATCACACAATTATATATACACTTTTTTCACTTTAATAACTTGAAAATTATGAATTCGATCACGATTTTCAGTAAAAAAATGTGTGAGGAACATTGGTAAAAAATTAGTATATATATATATACACATAGTTATAATAAAGACACGTGGCAGACAGCCGCCAGCCGCCTCCAATTCCTAGTCCACGTTCCCACTGCGCAATGCCCTAAGTCCGAACTTTGAAATAGCAAGTAAGAAAAACCTGTCGCTTTCTTATTAAAGAAACGAAGTAAAAAACCGACAAATTGTAAAAAGTAAATTAATTTTTTCTTTTAAAAAAAAAAATCCTCTAAGACTTTTTGAAAGCTGAATGAAGAGAAAACCCAAAGACCACTGCAATGGGTCGTCTTCTTTTTCTATGTTCAACGCTTAAAATCCCTGGCGAGACGCTCAAGCTTAGACAGAGCGATTGATTGAGATAAAGAAGAAAACTCAATCAGTAAAAGCAAGCAGTAATGGCTCTGGGTGCACCTCGCTTGAACCCCCATTTCGCGGCCGAGAAGGCGGTGGCGGCTATTGGATTGGGCTACGATCTCTGCAACGATATACGATTGTCAGCGTGCAAGTCGGGTCAGCCCGGGTTGAGACTGATTGAGTTGGAGCAGACCCAGGTCCGAGACCTTTTGATTCCAGGTGGGGTTGTTGTCCCACACGTGTCCACCTCCATCAAGTGCGATAAAGGCGAGCGTACCAGGTTTCGCTCCGATGTTGTTTCATTTCATCAGGTTGGTACTTGGTACTAGGTACCCCCCCTTTTTTTTTTTTCTTTTTTTAAGTGGTTTTAAGAAACAAGAATGTTGTTGAGAAGTTGTTTTGGTCGTCGTAGGAAACGTGTGGTTTGTAGTTAGTTCAATCGGTAAACTCTCTAGACTTCGGAGACTTGGGTCAAAAAGATAGTTATTTGTATCTTAATAAAAAGAACAATCATCGAAAGCCGTTCAAATCTGATGATATCTATTAAAAAAAGTGTTATTATGACACTAACTATAAGCACAATTTTGTAATTCTAGTTCTCTATTCATGTTGCCCCAATGTTTTAAAACTATGCTTAAATCTTTTGATGATTAAAGTACTTATTGTATGCTTGGTTTGAAAAACCAAAAAAAAAAAAAGTCATCCCTATCATCTCCTCAATGAAACTTTTTACATGTGGATCTTAGTCTGAGTTGTTCTGTGTCTTCTAAGTTCCACGCCTAAGGAAATGAGTGGTTCAAATTAAAAAGAAAAGAAAATAGTAGAAACCCCTTGAAATTTGGATTACATTTGGTTGAGTTGAACTAACAATCATTGCATTGGTTTTCTCATTGTTATTATGATTATTTATAATAAGTGGTTATATACTTATAATCAAATTGTTATCGATTGAGTTGAACTTCAATTATTACAATGGTGTGTGAGGCATTTTTTAACATTCCCTACATGTGTTGAATGCCAGATGTCAGAGCAGTTCAATCAGGAAATGTCTTTATCAGGCAAAATTCCATCAGGGCTATTTAATGCAATGTTCGACTTCAGGGGCTGCTGGCAGATGGATGCAGCTGCCACAAGGAGTCTTGCAATGGATGGTTGGTTCATAAGTCTTTATAATATTGAGTTAGATAGATCACAAATAACGCTGTCCGAACATGTCAAGCAACAAGTGCCTAATTCATGGGACCCTGCTGCCCTTGCTGAGTAAGATTTTGTAAACTGATACTTCATAATTGACCGCCTCTCAGCATTTGTGGTGAATAAACATTGATAATTTGCTGGAGTCAAGCACTCCACCTTGGAACTGGGTTTCCAGGGGAAAAAAAAAGGGGGTTCACAATTTGTTAATGCTAAGAAAGTTGTATATTAAAAATGATAAGTGTGGAAGTCCACTGTGTCTATAGCATAATGATACAGTTGAAATTAAAGTTAAGTTGTAAGTTTTTACTAGAATATTTCAATTTTTGACGTTTAATAGCATGATTTTCCAGGTTCATTGATAAATATGGTACTCATGTTATTGTTGGGGTAAAGATGGGAGGTAAGGATGTAATTCACGTAAAGCAATTAGAAGGTTCAAATCTTCAGCCAACAGAAGTGCAGAAATTGTTAAAGCAATTAGCTGATAAGAGATTTTCTGAAGATGAGAATGGAAGTTTCTTATCAAACCCTGCTGAATTATCAGGAAAATTGAAGGTATATATATTCTTAAAGCTAACATCCTTATCATTGTCATGTGGTAACATTGTTGCTAGTGCCAGTTTGGTAAAGCGGTTTCAAGCCACACTTTTTGAAAGTAAAGGTTTTTTAAACTTCAATTTTTTCTAGTTATAGCTTTTTCAAACAAACCCATTTTAAAAATAAAAAATAAATAAATAAAAAAATAAGTCGAAAATAAGTTATCCCAAATGGAAATGTGATAGTTAGATGCATCAAAGTGGTGAGTTATAAGAAATAAGGAAGCGAACAAATAGTTTGGATGTGGTAATTTCCCAAGCTTGGGGTAATTTTCTACTTTTTATCTTAAACACTTACCTTAAAGTTATTAGACAAATGTCATAAACTTAGAAATCATCTGGGAAATAAAACTTAAAATATCATTTGTAAACTACTATGAGGCTTGCACTGCTGCTGTTCTCCAGATCCTCAGAAATTCCAATTGCACCTATGTCAGCATCAACCTGACACATCATTTATGCAGAATGAGTCCCAACTAATCTTTATAATTCTTTGCATTTTCTATTTCTCTTTATTGCCCAATCTTATATTTATCTTAACTGCAAGTCAAATTTTGTTGTTTTTAAACTGTTACCAATAACAGAGTCTGCTGTAGTAAAACTTGTTTCCATTAAACCATACATGTGGTACTTGATCAGTATGTGCTCAGATATTATATGTGGCAGCTTCTTAATTGAGCACTTGAATCCTAATTTCCTAAGATAACAAAGTTTTTTATTGTTTTGTCATCATTTACTCTGAAAAGATTGCAACTATTGTTTCCTTTCTCTTGAGTTAAAATGTGACTTGACGAGTCTAGTGGATCTCACATTTTATTTCCTTCTTAGATGACTTACTTTCAGGCTTTTGAAGTAATAATGGATTTCCATTATATTTAAATTTGAAACCATGAACAAGAAAGGGGAAATTTAGGGAAATAATGAGGAGAGTCGTTCTGCTTTAATGTTTCTATTATTGTTCAGGAAGAAAACGTAATGCCCTGGGATCCCCGTAATGCCTCAGTTAGGCCTCCTGATGTCTTTTACTCAAAGAATGATGTAAGTCTTTTACTATCTAATGCCGATGCTGTTTCTGAAACTGAACCCTATGGGGAACAGGACACTTTTAAAAGAAAAAATTAAGATTTATTTATTTTTAACACAGGATATAGTGCGGATCTGTATCAGAAGGGGAGGCATTGATATTGGTCAAAGTCATAATCAGTGGCTGTCAACCATATCACAGTCTCCTAATGTCATATCAATGTCCTTTGTGCCTATAACTTCACTCTTGAGTGGTGTCAGAGGCAATGGATTTCTGAGTCATGCAGTGAATCTGTACCTTAGATGTGAGTATGCATACCTCTAATCTGTTTATTTGATCTCTCTATGGCTAAATATCCATGTGATCACTATTATTATCCCATTTTGAATTCTTGAAATATTGTTATTCCAGTATTGGGGGGCATTAATTTTCCTGCATCCCATGCACATTGAAGCCTATTGAAAGTCATTTCAAGTTCAGTCCAATCTTGCATTCACTAAAACACAGAATGTGATTTTATAATGATATAACTTAGTGAAGTTTAATATATGTATATATTAATGGATGTATAATGAATATAACACTGTTGAAGGATATAATCATATAATAGCCTTAGTGCTGATATAAATTGCGTTGAGCGCACTGGTCGTAATCTCTAATCCTTGATTTTATTGGCATAGTGTGACCTGGCCTAATGGACCTTATATCTTTCCCTATGCTCAGTTCTATGCTTGGTTGGCAGTATCATTCTTTTTTTTATTTCATTACTTTAACCTGTTGGTACCTATATATCAAACTTGATGTCAGATAGTATCACTATGTACTTCTGCAGAAACTATGGATTCAATTAAACTTACATCGAACTTGATGTCAGATAGTATCATTATGTTAGACTGCAGAAACTATGGATACAATTACACTTAAACTGAGTTTAGTATTTCTTTTGTGACTGTAATCTTTGGATGTAGCCTATGCATGAGTCTGCATGTCTTCTATCTGTGAATCTTTGTATATGAAATTACCATATCTATTTAAATCACTGTTATTATTCCTCTCGTTCAGTACTTCTATCGGTCTCTGATGGTTGATAACTCATGCAGATAGGCCACCAATAGAGGAACTCCATCAATTTTTAGAATTTCAATTGCCTCGGCAGTGGGCTCCAATGTATGGCGATTTGCCTCTTGGTCTAAGGCACAGAAAACAAGTGTCCCCATCGCTTCAGTTAACTTTTATGGGCCCCAAGCTTTATGTCAACACCACGCAGGTAAATCCTTTTGTTGCAGCTCATAAAAATAGTGATACCATTAAGTTTGTATTCTCAAATTACCCTTGATCTCATTATTGGGATTCCTTTGTAGAATTCACAGACTTATAGGTATTGGTATAGAGATTGCAAGCAAATTGTGATCTCATTATTTTGTTTGTTTTAGTTGGTCGCAAAGGAAGAACCATGCTGCTTATTTTCTATAGCCCCATGCAATAGGGAATTGACATAGTAAGGTCTGGGCATAAATTTGATTTGCTGTTTCTGTCAATTAGAACGTGAGCTTATGGGATTTCATCCTGGTGTGCAGCAAGGCCGTTGTCACTTTGGCAACAAAAAATTTGTATAAAGTTTGGACTTGTGACTTGGTTTAGTACACTGTTCCTTTTTTTTTAAAGAACAAACTAAGTTTAATTGGGGTTTAGTTATTCCTACGTAAAAGAAATTGTATATAGTACAGCACTATCTCAGTGCGCATATGGTTCTCATAGTGATGCATGATACTGGTCATTTCAGTTATTTGCTATAACAAATTTATGAATCTATTTCCTTTACTGAAGCATGTTGATACATTCCCATTTTACTAAATTCCTTGTTACTTCCTGATTTATAATTTCACAATTGGCAGGTTGACTCTGGAAATCGGCCAGTGACAGGGGTTCGTTTATACTTGGAAGGCAAAAAAAGTGACCGTCTTGCAATTCATCTTCAGCATCTCGCAACTCTTCCCAAAATCCTCCAACTAGCAGATGATCGCAGTTATGAGCCCATTGAGGAACCAGTGGACCAAGGCTACTTTGTACCTGTCAAGTGGAACATATTATCACACGTGTGCACTGCTCCAGTAGAGTATAATGGTGCCCACATTGGTGAGTCTGCTTGTATTGTTACAAAGGCCTGGTTTGAAGTTAAGGTTGTTGGAATGAGAAAAATTTTGTTCCTGAGACTTGGGTACTCCATGGTCGCATCTGCAAAGATACGGAGATCTGCATGGGCAGGACCCACAACATCATCTCGAAAATCAGGTTTCATCTCAATGATGATCAGCACAAGATTTAGCTCAGGATTGAATCCACCTGAGAAACCAGCTAAAGTCGATATGAATTCAGCAATTTATCCAGGAGGCCCTCCTTTGCCAACAAAGGCACCAAAGATGTCAAACTTTGTAAATACGAAGGAAATGGTGAGAGGTCCAGAGGACCCGCCAGGATATTGGGTGGTCACCGGAGCTAAGCTCCATGTAGTGGGTGGAAAAATCTCAATAACCGTGAAATACTCATTGTTGACCATAATGTCCGAGGATTCAATATGAGAAAACCCAACAGGGAAGTGCACAAGCAATTTTTTCCCGTGTTGAAAATGTACATTATGTATTTAAAATCAGCTTCAATAGCAATTTATTTTGCGCAAGCAAAGCCATTCTGGCATGACAATGTTAATCATATCTAGGAAACCACTGTTCTTTTGGGAGTAAAATCTAGGTGCAATGGCATTACTGTTTCTTGATGAACCTCGGGATTTTTGGATAAATAATATTATTTTATTTATTGTAGTTGGTAAAAAAAATGAGAATCAAGGATTTAACTTGCACAATGAATTTATTATTTTATTGGCTAAAATGCAAAACTCAGCCTTTTAAGATTCTTCAAAATTCATTTCAATTCTTTAAGTTTGCTTTCATTCATTTCAGTCTTCCAAGTTTTAGATTTATTCAATTAAGACTTTTCTGTCAACTTTTGATCTGGAAAATACTTTTCAATCATCAATTGGCTTTTTTTAATTTAAAAAATTTGAAGAAAAATTTTCTAATTGAAAAAGTAACACAACATATAACAAAAGTTGATGGAAATGCCTTGAATAAACTTGGAAGTTAGAGAATTGAAATGAATAAAAGCAAAGTTAAAGAACTAAAATGAATTTTGGTGAAACGTAGAGGGTGAATTTTGCATCTTAGTCTATGTTATTTCTATTAGAGAAGCCACCTTTAAGAAAAGCTGAAGGATCATTTTAACTCAGCACAATAAATTTATTATTTTATTTCTATTAGAGAAGCCACCTTCAAGAAAAGCTCGAGGGTTACAATTCTGAGGATAGATTTCCTCTCTTCTATTCGATTTTCCACTCTCACAGACATTCTTTTTCTTTAAGTTTTCTACTTTTCTCTATATTCTTTCTTCTTCTTCTTCTTTTCCTTTCTTGAGTAAGCCCTAGGTGTAATACCCCACATTTTTATTTGAAGTTTTTATATATATTTAATTGATGGGTCATAAGCACTTTTGTTAATAATTACAGCCCACTACTCCAACTAAGCCCACATCTCTAATGCGTTACATATATGGTAGAGAAAGAAATAAATTACAGTTTTTCATAGAAAGAGATTCGTCACTAAAGAGGCTAGGAGGTGTATTTTTTCTTTGGAGTTTAGAACACATACGATTGAAGAGGCAACCAAATTGTTTAAGGTATGATTTCTCACTGTTAGAAATAAAGAATTAAAAGAGTTAGAATTTTATCTTTGGAACGTTAGTGATGTTTAAATTTTTCAAAAATGATATTTCCTAGAATGGTTGTTTACACTTTTTGGTTAGCGTTTACAGGCTTCATTATAGAACAAAACCATGGAATTACAAATCTTAATCTTCTATATGGCTTTTACGTTTTTCCTTTGGATATATATTAAGTTAGTGATTTGCCCTATGTGTGTCCATGGTTTTAAATCCAAAGCTTGCCACACCAAGTATTCTAGAACAAAGGTTACATATATAAGTGTTATTCATGTAAAGATCCAATTGTAATACTCTTAAGTTATGGTACTTTTGTATTTAATATTGGTTACCCGTTGAAATTGAGGACCTTGGGTCTAACAAAGGATGATATATATTAGATTAAATCTCTAACAGTCCGTACATGATTTCATTAAGTTGCCTACAGACTTCATGATTATAACTGTAAGCGCACAATTGCACCTGGCCCCAAGAACAGTTACGGGCTCAGGCCCAATGAGCCTTAAACAATGTAATTTGTAGAGTGTGGGCTTGAAACCCAGGTTAAAAGTGTTTGAGGATTAAATGACAAGCCAATGATTATAAACACTTGAAAACAACAAGGAAAATTGTAAGTCAACCTACTCGGACGTAAGCCGAGGACTGTTCTTATATTATTTCTCTCTCTTTTTCTCTTTCCTTTAGATTACCATCAAGGAATCCCCCTTTCTGTTCTAAGTTGCTCCTTAAATACTACTCTTTCTGATACTTTACACATGTGTGGCCCCAACTCCCCCTTAGCCTAGATATTTCTTTTCTCAGTGCCTTTGAATAGTAACCAGAAGTTTCCCTTCCACTGTTCAGGTGTCACTTCCCCATTAATGCGGCCAGGGTGGTCGGTGCAGGGTCTTTAATGTGGAGGTGACAGCCTTTATCCTTGGTGTTTCTCTTACATCGGTGCTTCCAGGACATTCAAGAGTTTCCCCCTTTTATCCACTGGTTTTAACCATGTCATTGCCTAACGTTTATCATGAAGTCCCAGATTCTCCGGTGTCCGTCCGAAGAGAAATTCACCCTCGGCTGGATTCTCGGATCCTCGGCGTATGGGCCGACCCGTAGTATTAACAAGTTCCAAACTCAAGAGCAGGTCGGCCTTCTTTAGCACGGCCCAAAGGCCCATATCTCCATCAGGGTCTTTTTACTCCCCACAATAACTTTCAATTTTAAAGGTGGCCCTGTATCCTTACGCTTTCAATGGGAATATTAAATCTAAGGACTAGAATATTTAGGTTACTGCCTCTCTAATGGTAATATGAGAATTGACCCAATGCAAGGAAACATTATTGGTTAGAATATATTAGTTCAACAAAGTATAATCCTAGTGAGTCAGTTTGTATAATTTGATATGCTTTATATTTTGTAGAGGATATTAGGTAATTTCCATAGTTGATTATAGGTCCTATTAAGAGTGTTTTGAGACTATTTGGAAGGTGTATCAGCTAAACTTTCAGAGTGATTCAAGTGCTGTAAGTAATTATGCATAATATGCACAAGTTTTGTTCTTTAGGTTCTTAGAAATTAAAGGTTTTCAAAAGTTATGTTTTGAAGCTTACGCTTTCTAAAGTTTATCGAAAGCATTTTTACATCAATGAAAAAGAAATTTTGACTTTTAAATAATATTTTAAAGAGATATTTTGAATTTTAAATAGCTTTTTGAATGTCCAAATCTCATTTAAAAAAATATTTCTAAACTAAACTATTTTTTGGAAAAAATTGAGTTTCGATGTAAATTTTCTAAAAATGTTCTTGTTCTTTAAATTTGTGTAAAACCAAGTGATTTCAAAGTCATATTCTTATTCTCTAAATGGAATTTAAAATGTTTCTTTTAGCAAATTGAATTTTCAGATTTACTTAAGAATTGTAAAATACTTGTATAAACTCCTCTGTTCATACTCATTCCCTAAGAGAGTCAAGCGTCCTTTGATTTATGTTTTTATTCGACATTGAGATATTTGATATGTTTTTATATTTGAAATAACTTTTAATATTAAGAAAATTATTTTATTTTGTATAAACTTTGTTTTTATGATATGTGACTCAAAATAAGTGTTTTTAGAATTGATCAGGTATATGTGTAAGCCCTCGCACATGGTTGTATGTAAAAATAAGTGTTGATCCCTCACTAGCAAGGGTTAGATGTTGGTATCCTCTCACAGGATTGTATGTGAGAATATGTGATATATGTATATGTGACACTGTGCTCTGATTGATTATCTGTATGTGTTTTCAAATGATTTTAAGATTTGATTACATATATAGTAAGTGGTTCATTATATGTTTGGAAAACTATATTTGATATCATTGAACGAATTTGTGAAATCAAAATATTCGTATTTTGCTTGACTCTATTCTATTGTGTATTGAGTATAATTGTTTACTAGATGTGTGGCTCACCCCATCAATTATAATTTTCATATTAAAGTTTAATTGGGAAACCAAAACTTTGGATCTCTTCGAAATGTGCAAGGTAGAGTGTGGGAGTTTTTAGGCAACGTCATGCTTGAAGTTTTTAAGGTTTTTTAATTATTTTTATTTCACTTAAGATTTTACAGTATTTGAAAATTATTTCTAAATTGTGGATTTTAGTATTGTAAGAGATTTATTAAGAGCATTATTTATTTGTAGTTTATTGAATTATGTTTATTGAGTTATGTAAGATCAACAAGTTAGTCATGCATCTAAATTCATGTTCCATGAATTCGGGTCGTGACAAAGCTCATTTAGAGCATTTGAATTGGAACCTTCTCGTACAAAGATCCTTAACTCGCAAAACCAGAGAAAGAAAAAGACTTAGACTTAACTTGGGGAAGAAAGACTAGTGACAAAGACCCGAGACTCGCTACCTTCGATTACCTTCGATCAACCTGTCTCCACTTCCGACTACCCCCCTTTCTCGACGCCGACTCCCAATTCTAGCCTCGGGAGAAGTGGGGGAAGTTCTTCTATTTATAGGGGAGAAGGGGCTAAATTCCCAAGTGTGAGAGGATGAAATAGTGGGTTTCGATCACATCATCCTTGTTGTTAGGTCTACAAATGGAATTAGGCCTAGTGCTACTTCTTTATCTCCAGATGTGTCATTCGGCATTTAATGTTAACAATTGGCAATAGGTGAGATCAATTAATGTGGAGGTGACAAATCATTTTCTGTCTTTTCTTCTCAGCCTTACCTTGCCTTTACCATAATTCCACAGGGGCAATGGCCCCTCTACATCTCGAACCACAAAATTGTTTGATCAAGTATTTGGTCAAATTATCAGGTTGGGAGTAACTCCTCGAGCACCCTAAAAGGTATGCTTAAGGAGATATCGACCTGGTTTGCACTCTCTAATTGAGTCAAATGGGTTGATCCTATGGGCCCGTTGCTCTTGAGCCCACCTTTGCACACTTATAATTAATAAAAATATCATTGTGTGGGGGAGAATAGCCTCTATTTAACAATCTTATTTTAAAAACACAATTTTAGACATTAAAGGGATGTTTGGGAGAGGAGTTTGAGTTATGTTGTTTGAGTGTTTACCATATACGTGTGGATGAAAAAATATGAAAATGTGTGTAATGTTATTTAAAATATGAAAATGTGAGTTAGAACTCACTCACCAAACAGAGCCTAAAATTTCAAAATTTGCACTAAAATCATGTTTCTAAAACACAATTCTTAGAGTAGAATGTGATTCTTCAATAATATATTTTTTCTTTTTCTACGGATGATACATTGACACTCGAAAGTTTCCTTTAGTCTTTTGAATGCGTACACGATTGATTCATTTCATCTGCTGCTAAGAGCCCAAGACTAATAAAAGACTAATAAAGGGTTTGTCGGAGATTTGGGGAAAATAATATTATTTTATTAATAATTATTATTGTAAGGACACAATTCAAATTCCCAAACCACGACTGGGAGGAAAATGGGCTTGAAAGGCCTTTCTTCACAATGAATTTGTAGATGATGGGTTTGTAATTTAGATTTCAAGGATGGTTTAGACAATTACAAAAAGAACGGGCTTTGGGCCCAATGGAACAAAACAAAGAATCGTTTGCAAAGAGTAAGACTGAGAAATCGTCCTCGGATTGTTTCCGAGGATGGTTTCTAATAATATTTCTCAAGTTTGGATACAAGTGTTGATTACTATTGACTCTATCTCTTCTACTCACCAAAGTCCTCCCCCTTTCTTCGTATGCCTTCCCTCCTATTTATACTCCTCCTCTTCTCTTCATCATCTTCCACTTTATGGTTGCAACCCTGATTTTTGGATACTTGTCCCATCCATTCTTCCCTAAAGCCCGCTGGGATTTTGGGACCAAGTTCCAAGCTTTATGCTCAGGTCCCATCCTTCCATCTATACTGTCAGCGTATCAATTACAGAGTCTTTAATATATGGGCGGTGGTAGCAGCTTTACTTTAGACATTCCACCGCTCTTTCTACTGTCCTCCACGTATACTGTGTATCCTCGGCTTAACATTCCGAGGACAAATCTACTCCTCGGATGGTATGGGACACTTAAATAACTCCACGATCATTTTGATGTTTTCGGATTTGGGTTTCTAGCCCAAAAGACCTCGTTGGGCCGTCCTTCATAAGTTACTGGGCCCGATACCCCTACAATAATACCCCTACAATAGCCCCTCGAGATTCTTTATTTTTCTTTCACCTCGGGAGGAAAATAGGATCTCGAATTAAAAGACCTTTTTACCCTGCAGAATCCTGGAATATTACTAACGGAAATAACTTCTGAATTACCCATCGCGTGTTCCCGATGCTTCGGCATGCGAAACGCCCCCGAATTTATTATTGGCGCTTCTATGTCCCCCACGTTTCATTGATATGACACATATCCAACGGTCGAGAGCGATTCCTGTGTTGAGGCGGGAATTCGCCCGCTTCAAAACACCTTTTGACATATAAATACTAATTTTCTTCAAACTTCTTCACACTACAGAAACCTCATAACGTACCTGCCACACTTTCCATCTCCCCGTACTCTCTCTTTCTATCAAGTACTCTGTCCGAGGTGACGTGCTTTCTTCTTTTTTAAAAGTAAGTTCTTCAATACTCTTTCCCCTCCTTATCAGCTTTTTGTTTCTTTTGTTTCTTTTCCTTCCCGTCCTCCCTTTTTCACTGTGTCTTTCATCCTCGGCGTAGTTAGTCTTCTTCACACCCCCCCTTTTTTCAAAAAAAAGTATGGGTAGATTTGCGTCCCTGGTAGATTCAAACGAAAAAATAGAGCAGTTTAAGGTTAAGTACAAAATTCCCTCGGATGTATCCATTAGGTACTGTAACGAGGAAGAGTATTATACAAAAAGAAAAACGGGGGAAGTCGTAATCCCGATGATTGCGTTCATCGAAGGGGGAATGAAAATCCCCATGGGAACCGTGACTAGGGATTATCTTAGGGCTTTTAGATTAGCTCCCACCCAGTGCGCCCCAAATGTCTTTAGGATCCTAGGTTCCATAGATGCCTTAAATGAGAAGATGAACTTAGGGCTCACTCACCACGACGTGAACTGGGTTTACAACCTCCATTACCTAAGCAAAAAAGACGAGTATTACCTAAAATCTAGATACCCAGAAGTTAGGCTAATTCAATGTCTGCCTGAATTAAATAAGGGCCTAAAAAACGACTTCCTGATCATATCAGGAAATTGGCACGACGGCCTCCCCTATCCGACAAGGGAAGGGACTCCAGGTGAAATTTCTTTTACATACTATTATCCTCTGTCTTTTTACTTATTCTTACCCTCTTTTACTTCGACAACTCTACAGATCCACACGCCGCGGATCGTCATCCCAATCTCGTTGACTTCGGACGGTTGGATAGGATCCTACAAGCTGAGGTTTTTGTGCATACTGACGGCCAACTCCAAGCAGCTCATCTGATCCTCGGCTACACTCCAATATCCAAAGCTTTTCAGGCGCCGAAGTGCGTGATCAAAGCCCGCGATCCTCGTCTTCCTCGGATCAGTGTTGCTGTTGAAGGTTTTTTGCTACCGGAGGGGACTGCCATTCCTCAAGGCACCTTGGTCACCCAACCAATCCTACCACCACAATTCGTTCCGGTTGGGATTCCCACAGTTCCTTTCTCCACAAAATTAACATTTGGTGAAGCCGCGCCTTCTCACTCCATTGTAAAGGAAGAAGAAGAAGAAATAGTTGAGGTATCAGATTCCGAGGACGAGTTTGAGGTTTTTAATCAACCCTACTCTCCTGAAGATTCAACTTCCATCCTCGGCACCTCTACTCATATCATAAAGGATACTACTGAAGAATCTGACAATATGGGCATTCAATGAAAGACTAAGCCCAGTCTAAAGGATGTCCTTGAGGGCACTGATAAGGCCCCTCGAGTCCAAGAACCACCAAAAGAGGTGCGCCCTCGGACTCAAGAAAAGGGTGCTGACAAAGGCCCTGAAGCTAGGCTTCCTCCTCCTCCCCCATCCTCCCAAACCCAACGCACCAACATAGCTGATCTCAAAAGAAAAAGGGATCAGCCGAAAGGAAAGGAAGTGGTGGAGGCAGGGAAGGGCTCTGTTTCCAAGGAGCCCAAGGTGGAAAAGGGTGGAAAGCAGGCTCGCACCATGCAAACTAGGTCGGAAAGAAGAACTGACCAACAGGTGGCCGTGCGCGCCCCTGCATGGCTCCCTGACATGTCTATGGACGACGAGGTCATTACCGTGGATGCGTCCATTAGAAATTCCGATGAAGGGACAGCTGCATGCGTCGCGGATGCATTGGAGCAGGCGCTGTTACTCCCCGAGGATATGGTTGAGCTGAGAAAGAAAAGGGACCATACCGTCTTCATGACTTTGAAGAAGGAGCTTGCAATGGTAAGTTTCTCTAAGACCTTGGCTTTTGTTTTTATTTCCTATATACATATGTCTAATTTTTATATTTTTTGTTCGTAGGCCGTTCAATCTGCCCATAGGGCAGAGGAGATTGCCATCAACTCCTACAAATCTCTGAGGGCCGAGGAGTCCAGGCGTGAAACCGCCCGTAAGATCTCGGACCTTCACAAGAAGAAACTGCAGGAGGTCACAGCAAAGTTGGCCAAGGCGAGAGAGTGATAAGGCGGGCTTGGAAGCCGATCCGAAGACAACGACTAATCAAGCCGAGGATCGGCGCCTAAAGCTCCGTGAAGCCGACGGCAACCTCTTAAGAAGACGAAGACTCGTAGAGGATCTCAAGAAAGATCTGAACGAGTCTGAGAAGGCCAAAGAGGAAGCCATCAAGGGCAAAGAGGAAGCCATTGAGGAGAAGAAAAAGGCCGAGAAAGCAAAAGAAGAGGCCGAGATCTCAAGTGACCAAGCCGAACAAGACGGTTATGATATAGGCGTGAAGGAGGTCACCGAAACCTTCAAGGCTCAGGTTCCCGAGGTATGTAGGCATTACTGCCTCCAAGTGTGGAATGAGGCACTTTCCCAAGCTGGGGTTGATGCCTCTTCCACTCTTTGGAAAGCAGAGAGTGTCTACTATCCTCCCGCAATTCGCGCTTCTTCCATTCCTGAAGTTGCCCAAGAAGCCGCCAGGGATCATCTGAGGATAAGGGGGGTGATTTGGTTGAGGATTCAACTCTTCCTGAAGACGCTCCTAAGCAAGCTGATCCAGTACAAGAAAAGGCGCTTGAAGACGTACAACCCTCAAGTGACCTTCAGGAACCTTCGAAGGATGAGTTGGGTGATCAAGCTAATCCAATATCCTTGATAGATGATCCCAAAGGCAAAGGAACTGCTGTTGAGTCCTCGGTCCAGCTTCCATCTCCTAAAGACCCCAAAGGCCCTCTGAAGATCAAGCTGAAACAATGAATGCCTGCTGCCTTCCTCTTTTTTTGAAAAAGATCAAGTGTAATTTCTAAATGTGATTGAAAAAGTACTTTATTTTGAATTTAATATAAGCGCGAATGTTGTTTTACTTGTTTAGATGACTCTTACTTTTTGCTCTGTTTTGATCATATCATTCCATAAACATCATCTCTTTGTCTTTTACCAAAGTTATTAGCAACAACTTGAATTGAAATTGATACTCCAGGAAGGTTTAATTATGCCGGGAACTGCATTAAGCGATGCATTTTAAGTATTTGATTCTTCATTTTGGATCTCTAGTTTGAACTATGTAAAAATAAGGCATATGGTCTTTTGATTTAGACATGCAAATATCTGATGTTTTTTGACAAAAAAGGAAAAGAAGTGTTAACTTTTCCCAAGTAAATGATCCGAGGATCCAGGCATACCAAGCTTCAGCTTGGTACTTAGATAAATAAATTCGAAATGTTAATTTTCCCAAAGTAGATGATCCGAGGACCAGACGTAACTGAGGTTCTGTTTAACACTTAGTAAAGAATATCAATTTAGACGAGGTATGTGGTTTGAGGATCCAGGCATACCAAGTTTCAGCTTGATACTTAGATGAATAAATTAAAAATGTTAATTTTCCCAAAGTAGATGATCCGAGGACCAGACGTAACTCATGTTCTGTTTAACACTTAGTAAAGAGTATCAATTTAGACGAGGTATGTGGTCCGAGGATCCAGGCATACCAAGTTTCAGCTTGATACTTAGATGAATAAATTTAAAATGTTAATTTTCCCAAAGTAGATGATCCGAGGACCAGACGTAACTTAGGTTCTGTTTAACACTTAGTAAAGAATATCAATTTAGACGAGGTATGTGGTCCGAGGATCCAGGCATACCAAGTTTCAGCTTGATACTTAGATGAATAAATTTAAAATGTTAATTTTCCCAAAGTAGATGATCCGAGGACCAGACGTAACTGAGGTTCTGTTTAACACTTAGTAAAGAATATCAATTTAGACGAGGTATGTGGTCCGAGGATCCAAGCATACTAAGTTTCAGCTTGATACTTAGATGAATAAATTAAAAATGTTAATTTTCCCAAAGTAGATGATCCGAGGACCAGACGTAACTCAGGTTCTGTTTAACACTTAGTAAAGAGTATCAATTTAGACGAGGTATGTGGTCCGAGGATCCAGGCATACCAAGTTTCAGCTTGATACTTAGATGAATAAATTTAAAATGTTAATTTTCCCAAAGTAGATGATCCGAGGACCAGACGTAACTTAGGTTCTGTTTAACACTTAGTAAAGAATATCAATTTAGATGAGGTATGTGGTCCGAGGATCCAGGCATACCAAGTTTCAGCTTGATACTTAGATGAATAAATTAAAAATGTTAATTTTCCCAAAGTAGATGATCCGAGGACCAGACATAACTCAGGTTCTGTTTAACACTTAGTAAAGAATATCAATTTATACGAGGTATGTGGTCCGAGGATCCAGGCATACCAAGTTTCAGCTTGATACTTAGACGAACGAAGATAACGAATATAATGCAGTTTACAACAAAGAACGGCCGAAGTGCCTTTTATTTAATAATAGTACCTTCGTAGATTATTTACATTCCAGGGACGTTGTACAACACGTTAGTCCAAATCTTCCAGATTGTAGGCCCCTATTCCTGCGACCGAAGTAATACGATAAGGTCCTTCCCAGTTGGGCCCCAATTTTCCCCACGCAGCATTCTTCGTCGTACCCAAAACTTTCCTTAACACTAAGTCACCTGGTCCAAGAGGTCGAAGTTTCACATGAGAATCATACCCCTGCTTGAGCTTATGTTGATAATAAGCTAGTTGAACCATGGCACTTTCTCGCCGTTCATCAACTAAGGCTAAGTTTCTCATAAATCTATAATCGTTGCTATCTGTAATAAAGCAGCTTTTCTTCGTGGTTGGGAACCCGCTTCTAAGGGTATTACGGCCTCGGCTCCATAAGTCATGGCAAAGGGTGTTTCACCCGTGGATCTTCGCGGTGTAGTTCGATACGTCCACAAGACATGTGGCGCTTCTTCCACCCACCTCCCCTTGGCGTCACCCAACCTCTTTTTGAGTCCGCTCACTATTACTTTGTTGACGGCCTCGGCTTGCCCATTTCCTTGGGGATAAGCCGAGTGGAATATCTATTTGTAATGCCCGTATCACAAGAAGATTTCCGAAAGGCTTTGCTATCAAATTGTAAACCATTATCCGAAATGAGAGTATGAGGGATGCCGAACTCCGGTAACGATATTCTTCCATACAAACTTTTTTGCTTCCGTGTCTCGATGTTTGATAATGGCTCGCCTTCAACCCATTTGGTGAAGTAATCTGTTCCCACGAGAAGCCACCGTCTGTTTCCCGTTGCTTTGGGGAAGGGTCCGACAATGTCCAAGCCCCATTGGGCAAAAGGCCATGGGCTAGATAGAGGATTCAGGACTCCCCCTGGTTGATGTATGTTCGGAGCGAACCTTTGACATTGGTCGTACTTCTTTGCATAATCTTGCGCTTCTCTCTGCATATTTGGCCACCAATAGCCCTGAGTGAGGGCTCTGTGAGCCAAAGACCTTCCCCCTGTGTGACTTCCACAAATCCCTTCGTGTAACTCTTCCAAAAGTAGCTTCGTTGCCTCGGGGTGTATACATAACAAATATGGTCCGAAAAAAGAACATTTGTACAATTTCTGGTCCTCGGACAACCAAAAACGAGTGGCTTTCCTGCGAACTTTATCTGCTTCAGTCTTTTCTCCAGGCAGGATGTCATTTCTGAGAAATGTTACTATTTGATCCATCCAACTAGGCCCAGTCCTAATTTGGAGAATTTGAGTGGAGTTACCATCCGTGCCAGTGGGTTTCAACAGATCTTCAACAAGGATAATTCGTGGTAGACTTTGTGCCGAGGACGTTGCGAGCGTGGCTAATGAGTCGGCATGGGTATTGCCACATCTGGATATATGCAATAGTGAAAAAGACTCAAATTTAGATTGCATATACCTGACCTGGGTAAGGTACTCTCGCATTCTGGAATCCCTTGCTTCTAGCTTCCCTTCTACTTGGCCTACCACCAATAGTGAATCCGAGAACATTTGCACCGTCTTTCCTCCCATTTTATGAACCATGTTCATCCTTGCGAGGACGGCCTCATACTCTGCTTCGTTGTTGGTGGCCGAGAACCCTATTCTCAAAGATTTCTCAAAAGTAATTCCCTCTGGGGATATCAAAACTAGTCCTATACCCGACCCCCTCTGATTTGCTGCTCCATCAACATGGACTTTCCATAACGGAGGCCCTTCACACAAAATCATGCCTACTGACTTTTTACTCATGCCTTCTTGATAGTCTTCTAACGAAGGCTCAGCAAATTCCGCCACAAGGTCCGCGATGACCTGTCCCTTTATAGAGGTGCGAGGCATATACTTGATATCGAAAGCTCCTAGGACAGTTCCCCATTTGGCAATTCTTCCCATATAATCTGCACTTCGCAGAATTGATTTCAGAGGGAGTTGTGTAAGAACAACAACTGTATGAGACTGGAAGTAATGGGGAAGTCTTCGTGTAGCATGTACCGCCGCCAAGATAGCTTTCTCCAGTGGTAAATAACTCAGCTCGGCCTCGTGCAGAGATTTACTTACATAATAAACCGGTCTCTGGATGTTATTGTCATTTCGGATAAGAACCAAACTAACTGCATGGTTGGCCACCGCAATATATGCAAACGTAATTTCATCCACTTCGGTCGAGACATAACCGGTGGTCGCGAGAGATACTCCTTTAGCCGTTGGAAAGCCACCGCGCACTCCTCGGTCCATTCAAAACCTTTCCATTTATTTAATAATTGAAAGAAAGGTCTCGCATCCGTCCACGGACCGGATATAAATCGGTTGAGAGCAAGAATCATACCTCGTTAGTCTTTGCACTTCTTTAGGATTCCGAGGTGGGTGTAAGCCGTTTATTGCCTTAACCCGAGCAGGATTCACTTCAATTCCCCGCGAGTCACCATATATCCTAGAAACTTGCCCGATCCTACACCGAAAGAGCATTTAGAGGCATTGAGCCGCAATTTATATTCTCTCGCCTTCGAAAAGTGTTGCTCGCATCCTCCGTATGTGCGTAAACTTCTTTACTCTTTACAACCATGTCATCCACGTATACCTCAATAGTTTTTCCTAGCTGGGCCTCAAACATTCTCGTCATCATCCTTTGGTAGGTAGCCCCTGCGTTTTTCAAACCAAAGGGCATTACCTTATAGTGATAATTTCCTGTAGGAGTGACGAATGCAGTCTTCTCCTGGTCCTCGGCGGCTAAGGGTATCTGGTGGTAACCTTGGAAAGCATCGAGAAAACTCATCCGAGGATGCCCAACGGTAGCGTCAACTAACTGGTCAATCCGAGGCATTGGGAATGAGTCCTTCGGGCAAGCTTTGTTTAAATCTGTGAAGTCTACACAAACTTTCCACTTCCCATTCTTCTTCTTCACCACCACCGTATGGGCTAACCATTCAGATAAAACACTTCTTTGATAGCCCCCGCCTCCTCGAGTTTGAGCACTTCCTCTTTTACGGCTTCGAATGTTCTCTCGGAGCACCTCCGAGGTGGTTGCCTCCTCGGCACTACGGTTGGGTTGACCTTTAAATGATGACATATGAAGTTCGGATCAACCCTGTGGGCCTCATACGCGTTCCATGCAAATACATCCATATTTTTCTTTAAAAATAAAATCGCTTCGCCTTCTCTTCCTGCGGCAATTGAACTCCAACCTGGAAGAACTTCTCAGGATCATTGTCTATGAGAATTCTCTCCAATTCTTCACATACCGCTTCATCTACCCCGGCTGTGGGAAGAGACTTTGATTGCTATGCCTCTCCGTTAGCCGAGGCCGAGGAGTCTGGTTCTGGTCGACGCAAAATTGCAGCCGTAACACACTGTCGAGCCACAGACTGACTCCCAAGTAACTCCACCACCTGGTCTCCAGAATGAAATTTGACTTTGACATGCAAGGTTGAGGAAACAGCCCCTAATGCATGCAGCCAAGGTCTTGCCACAATAGCCGTATAGGGGGAATAAGCATCGACCACGATGAAATCTACGTCTACCACCTCCGGACCTGATTGCACAGTAATCTAATTTGTCCCTTCGGAACGACAGCTCTCCCTTCGAAGCTTATCAAGGGTGAGTCATATGGCATAAGATCTTCAACTCTTAACTTCAAGCCTCTAAATAGGTCAGGGTACATGATATCTGCGCCACTGCCTAGATCAACCATTACCCTCTTTACATCATAGTTCCCTATTCTGAGGGTTACCACTAAGGCATCATCATGAGGCTGGATGGTCCCCATCTTGTCCTCTTTAGAGAAACTTAGGACTGGCAGGATATTCGCCTTAATCCTCTTTGGCTGATCCCGTGAATCCTCGGCCAATGTTCGAGCTACTGACATTACCCTGAAAGGAGCTGAGCCAGTCCTACCAGGTGCTGCAAAAATGACATTGATGGTACCTAGAGGAGGTCTGGATGAAGGACCGTCGTGGTTTGTCATTCCTGCTTGGTTTCCTCGCCCGTTGGGTTGGTACAGAAACTGCTTCAGCTTTCCCTCCTTGACCAATTGTTCCAAATGATTCCACAAAGTGCGACAATCCTCGGTGGTATGACCTCGCTCCTGGTGATAATGGCAATGGAGATTTTGATTGCGTCTCAAAGGGTCCCCTGCCATTTTATTTGGCCATTTGAAAAAAGGCTCATGCCTTATTTTCTCCAACAGCTGCTGCACCGGCTCCCTGAAGACGGTGTTGACCACTTGTGGGGGTATGTGACCACCCGCCCGGAAAAATCCCGCGCAGTCTATTGTTGTTGTATCGGTCCGACCCGAAATCCCTCCTTTCTTGTGGGATAACCTTCGCCTTGCCTTTTTCCCCGCCGCCGATCTTCCTCAACCCTTTTGTACTCGTCGATGCGATCCATCGGCCGACGTACGCTTCGACAGTTTCTTCGTTAAGGATTTCCTCAAGTCATGCTCCGTTGGTAGGCCGACCTTGAAGGTCCTTATTGCTACATCGTCAAAGTCTCCGTCAATTCCGTTGAACATTTCCCAATACCGGTCCGAATACGTTTTCAGGGTTTCCCCTTCCCTCATGGCCATGGACAGTAAAGAATCCAATGGACGAGGAACTCTACTGCACGTGATAAAGCGAGAACCAAATGCCCTAGTAAGCTCTTTGAAAGAATCAATGGAGCCTGCCCTTAAGCCGTCAAACCATCTCATGGCTACGGGCCCTAGGCTAGAAGGAAAAATCTTGCATAACAAAGTTTCATTCCTGGAATGCACTGCCATTCTCTGGCTGAAATGGCTTACGTGCTCCACAGGATCCGTCCGACCATTGTAAAGAGTGAAGGCCAGTTGTGTGAAGCGCCGAGGCAACCTTCCTTCTTCCAATCTGCGCGCGAAGGGTGATCTGGAGATTTGGTGTAATGCTCTTCCCATTGAAAGAATCAATGGAGCCTGCCCTTAAGCCGTCAAACCATCTCATGGCTACGGGCCCTAGGCTAGAAGGAAAAATCTTGCATAACAAAGTTTCATTCCTGGAATGCACTGCCATTCTCTGGCTGAAATGGCTTACGTGCTCCACAGGATCCGTCCGACCATTGTAAAGAGTGAAGGCCGGTTGTGTGAAGCGCCGAGGCAACCTTCCTTCTTCCAATCTGCGCGCGAAGGGTGATCTGGAGATTTGGTGTAATGCTCTTCCCATTGAAAGAATCAATGGAGCCTGCCTTTAAGCCGTCAAACCATCTCATGGCTACGGGCCCTAGGCTAGAAGGAAAAATCTTGCATAACAAAGTTTCATTCCTGGAATGCACTGCCATTCTCGGCCGAAATGGCTTACGTGCTCCACAGGATCCGTCCGACCATTGTAAAGAGTGAAGGCCGGTTGTGTGAAGCGCCGAGGCAACCTTCCTTCTTCCAATCTGCGCGCGAAGGGTGATCTGGAGATTTGGTGTAATGCTCTTCCCATTGAAAGAATCAATGGAGCCTGCCCATAAGCCGTCAAACCATCTCATGGCTACGGGCCCTAGGCTAGAAGGAAAAATCTTGCATAACAAAGTTTCATTCCCGGAATGCACCGCCATTCTCTCGGCCGAAATGGCTTACGTGCTCCACAGATCCGTCCGACCATTGTAAAGAGTGAAGGCCGGTTGTGTGAAGCGCCGAGGCAACCTTCCTTCTTCCAATCTGCGCGCGAAGGGTGATCTCGGAGATTTGGTGTAATGCTCTTCCCATTGCGTCATTTCCTAAGCCCCTGTGGGGGTAGTCTCTCGCCACGCCCCATGCATTGCCTTCTTCGGAAGAGACATATTCTCCTGGGGAGTTCGGATCTCTCGCCCGTAATTGTTATCCTCGGATCCTTCCGAAGAGGGGTCAGAGACCGGAGGAGTTCTCCTTCGCCTTTCGTGGCGCAATCTCCTCTTTAGGCCGTCAATCTCCTTCTGCATGGCCCTAGCATTTCTTTCATAAGGAGCTCTGCTTCCTCCTTGCGAATGACTTGCACTTCTGATGGTGTGTGTAGTATGTACACTTCCTTCTCGGTTCTCTCCGTGATCAGGATGCAAGGAGTGATCCTCACGCTGAGAGCCCACGGACTCCGCACTGCGTTGTGGTCCTGACCCTACCATGATGTCCTAAACTTCCTTGAAGAGTAAATTCCCCACAAACGGCGCCAATTGTAAGGACACAATTCAAATTCCCAAACCACGACTGGGAGGAAAATGGGCTTGAAAGGCCTTTCTTCACAATGAATTTGTAGAGGATGGGTTTGTAATTTAGATTTCAAGGATGGTTTAGACAATTACAAAAAGAACGGGCTTTGGGCCCAATGGAACAAAACAAAGAATCGTTTGCAAAGAGTAAGACTGAGAAATCGTCCTCGGATTGTTTCCGAGGATGGTTTCTAATAATATTTCTCAAGTTTGGATACAAGTGTTGATTACTATTGACTCTATCTCTTCTACTCACCAAAGTCCTCCCCCTTTCTTCGTATGCCTTCCCTCCTATTTATACTCCTCATCTTCTCTTCATCATCTTCCACTTTATGGTTGCAACCTTGATTTTTGGATACTTGTCCCATCCATTCTTCCCTAAAGCCCGCTGGGATTTTGGGACCAAGTTCCAAGCTTTATGCTCAGGTCCCATCCTTCCATCTATACTGTCAGCGTATCAATTACAGAGTCTTTAATATATGGGCGGTGGTAGCAGCTTTACTTTAGACATTCCACCGCTCTTTCTACTGTCCTCCACGTATACTGTGTATCCTCGGCTTAACATTCCGAGGACAAATCTACTCCTCGGATGGTATGGGACACTTAAATAACTCCACGATCATTTTGATGTTTTCGGATTTAGGTTTCTAGCCCAAAAGACCTCGTTGGGCCGTCCTTCATAAATTACTAGGCCCGATACCCCTACAATAATACCCCTACAATTATTATCAATAGTGTTTTTAAAAAAAAAATAAGAGAGAGACTTATAGCATTGTAGCAAATATTATTAATAGCGTTTTGGTAAAATTACATAGGAGAATAGCTTCTCTTTTGAAAATCGTGTTTTTCAAACAGATTTTAAGCATTAAAATTTCAAATTTGCACTAAAATCGTTCTGAAATCTCAATTTTAGCTTTCTTGGAATGCTTTCTTACATATGAAATAATGAAAAAACTTAAATTCTAAAAAATATTCTGACGCCTACAAATGAATTACTATATTCATCAAAATTATTGTCTTTTAATCCCTTCCATAAGCTGCTTGAATATAATTCATTGAATTCTTGTACTTCATTGGATGGATCATGGAATTCTCTCTTCAGTACATCTGCTTCCCCCCCTACCCCCGGAAAGTAGCAGAGCATAGGCTCCATCTTTTCTGTGCTGGAATTTTTCTTAATAAAAGAGTTTACAAAACAATAGAATAACCATTTCATAAATTGAAGTTTTTCATAAGCTAATAGATCGTTTTGGAATGTTTTATCAGAATGTAAGTACATCTCCAGCGGAGAGGGCACTAACAAGAATGGGAACTAATTATCAGGCACTCATAGTGCTGCTTCGATATCCATATGAGGCACATATTGCATTGCCAATGCCAAACATCGTAAACCATCACAATCCCACCCAACTATACCCCCTTACCAAGAATTCTAAATAATTCACATTCAATTATTTATGAATTAACTTACTGCTTCTATTACTCGCCTAACAGAGTTGTGAAAAGCAGGTCTTGCATAAAACCTGCTCTTCCAGCAGCTTGTTTCATCCTTTTTTCCCGCTCTTCATAACTCAAAGAAGGATCGAAGCTGCAAGGGGAGAGAGAGATGTTAATAGTTGGACCAAAAGAAGGGTTTTAGGAGAGATGTTCATAGTTGGATAAAAGCTACAAAAGCATAAATTAAATGGATCAAATAGATTGGGCAAGACTAAAAGCTTCCTCACCACCAAAGTCTGTGATTAAATTACTTCTTAATTTATATGATAAGTCTAGTTGGATACAGATATGGTGGATCAAGACATCAAAAAATGTTTTGCAATATATATAAAATTTGTCCAACATATTTTGCCCAAATGATAGAGGAATCCCTAATCCTGCCTCATCCCACTGCTTGCACTACTTCAGCAAACAATTTTGATGTAAGAAAAGGAAAAACATGCTTGTGAGCCCTGGCTCACATGGTAAAGGATGGGTCCCAAGTTTCAAGTCATGCCTAAAAAAAAAAAAAAAAGTTCAAAACAAAATTTAGAAATCAAAGGTGAAAATCATTTAGGAGGGTACTACATCTCACAAGAGGATTTTGGCAAGACGCACGTACAACAGGGTTGTTAGACTTTGACAATTATATTTTATTTTTTGATGATTTGATGGTTACAATGAGAGAGAGGAGATTTGAACCATGAACATCTCCACTAGAAACATCAGAAGGTGTCATTTGAGCTAAGGCTCTTGGTGACTGACAATTATTTAACGTATTTTAACTAAACAATTAGGATTGCTTTCTGGACAGTGATCTCCTTTGGGCCAGCCGGCCCATCTCCCTCCAAAAATGTTCTATATATATATATATATTGATAGGTAAATAGTGGGGAGGAGAGGGTGGAGGTAAGGAACATGGGACACCACAATGACAAGTAGTGATTGCTGGCAGCTGCACATAGCGTATACGTACACACACTGCAAACAACAGAAATCGTGACTAAGTCACAATTTTTCAACTTTGAAATCATGACTTCAATCATGATTTCATGCTAGACTTTGACAATTATATTTTATTTTTTGATGATTTGATGGTTACAATGAGAGAGAGGGGATTTGAACCATGAACATCTCCACTGGAAACATCAGGTGTCATTTGAGCTAAGGCTCTTGGTGACTCTGACAATTATTTAACGTATTTTAACTAAACAATTAGGATTGCTTTCTGGACAGTGATCTCCTTTGGGCCAGCCGGCCCATCTCCCTCCAAAAATGTTCTACATATATATATATATATATATATATAGGTAAATAGTTGGGAGGAGAGGGTGGAGGTAAGGAACATGGGACACCACAATGAAAAGTAGTGATTGCTGGCAGCTGCACATGGTGTATACGTACACACACTGCAAACAACAGAAATTGTGACTAAGTCACAATTTTTCAGGTTTGAAATCATGACTTCAATCATGATTTCAGTTATTGTACAGGTACATACTATTTGACTATTTTCACTAGGTTAATACTTGATTTTAAATATTCTAAATATTTTAACCGAAGGACAATTATTTTATCAAAAATATTAGGATAAGAATTTCATGGTTGTCTTTTTTCCAACCCATAACCATGACAAGAACATTATACCATTAAAATAACAAGCATCCTGTCACAAAGGAAATTAGGTCTATATCAGTACCTTGATTTCCATATGTGTGTTGGTGCTACATTCTTTACAGAAGAGTCCTCAGCACTGTTTACCACAGATTTTGAAATCTCTTCTGCTTCAGATGCAGGGAAGTTCAAAATAAGTGATGATAGGAATGGATCAGTAGCTGCAGTAGACACATTAGCATTGTTTGACCGATATCCACCACCCCCTAGAAGCACCTGCAGATGGGCCTCACGAAGATCCCGACCCAGGAGAGACAGTGCCTGACTGTTAGGAATTGCAACTCTACGTAACCTGCGTCGTCTCTGCAAGTAATCCTCAGTTAAAGGAAACTTATACAGCCATTCAGTTTTGATATCAATTAGTAAACCGATCATATACACAAGCATACTCTTTTAAAGCCAATTAAGTCATGTGAAGAGAAACAACAGTGATGGAATTTTCAGTTAAAAGGATATCTTGAACAAGTGTCCATGTTGCAGCGTGATATGACTTAGCATGTCTCGTGCAACTTTAACAGAGCAAATGGGACAAACCTGCAAGGAAAAAGTGGAATCAGAATGAGACTATTAACACGAAAGCATCAATCAAAACTAGAAAATAGTCAAGTACTTAACATGCCATCCTCCCTTAATCCTACAGAGTAGGAATGACAGTAACAAACAATTAGCCACAACAAGATGTTCACTTTGTTCATTTCTCTTCCATTATTTTCCCCTCTTTACTTATAAAAAAAAAAAATCCCCCCCTCTCTTCCTTGATTGATTCTGGACTTGAAAACTTTAACTATGTCAGAGAAGCCAGTATTCTCGTTGGTTAAGTACAAGGAAAAATAAGTTCCCCACATTGAGGGCATCAACCACAGATATGATCTAAGAATTGAATTCATCCATCACCAAATCTTGGGATTTAGGTATATAGCATTCGTATATGTATATGGAGGATCTCCTGTAGATTCAATCTACAAAATGAAGCAATATAGACGACATAACACTGACCATATAAGCTGTGTTTTATAATAATAACTGCTAATAGATTGAAAACACAATGTTTTGTGAAAACGCACAAAACAATAAAAGGCAAGCAACAAACTCTCACAAACACCACACAAAATACACACTGAAAACCTCTCACAACACAAATTAACTCACATCCCATTACACCCAAAACAAGCTGTCAATACAAATTAATGAACAAATGAGACACTCAAGGTATGTTTGGTAACTGTTTTTTCTTCTTATTTTCTGTATCCAAAAACAATTTTCTATTTTTAAGACTAAAATCCTTGTTTGGCAACCTAAAATGGACTAAAAACAAAAACTATTCACAAATAGGAATGGCAACGGGTCGGGTTCGGGCCGGGTTTTTGCATACCCGGACCCGACCCGCGGGCCAAGACCCGGAACCCGGACCCGGCCCGATTATTAATCGGGTTTTTTTTTTCCCGGGGCCCATACCCGCTCCACCGGGCCCCACGGGCCCCGTGGGCCCTGTTTATCTTCTTGGGCCCAAATCTAGCCTAACAAAAATTTTTTTTTTTTTGAAGCCCATTAAATTTTTTCCCTAAATTCAAGCCTATTCAAGCCATTTAACATAGCCCAAATGCCAAATTTTGGCATTTAGGCCACATTATAGGGCAACCAAATCAAACCAAATTATAAGTTAATCATAAATCAACAAATCACAACTAAGATTTTAAATCAACAAATCACTTAAAAAGCTATAAAATAAATCCCACAAGTCTAGGAAATTACAAAATGTCTTATCCTCCAACTAACAAATGAAAAAGACTAAGAAATTCTTACAAAATGTCTTATCCTCCATAACCGGGTTTTTATCCGGGGCGGGTTTCGGATTTTTTTTTATAAAACCCGGACCCGACCTGAACCCGCTTCGGGTTTTTTTTTTTAAAAACCCATACCCGACCCTATTCTTTATCGGGCCGGGTAAAATCCGGCCCATTAGGGTCGGGCCGGGCCGGGTATCCGCGGGCCGGATCTAAATTGCCATCCCTATTCACAAAACTCAATTTGTGAAGAAAACTGAAAACAAGCAAAAGAGTGTTTTCAGTTTCTAATTTTCAAAAGTCAATGAAAACACACATTTAATTTAATGAATCTATCTCATTTAATGAGTTAACATTAGAGTTCAAATCTTAGCAACAACATATTTTAGTATTTTCTAGTTTTTTTCTTCAAAATTTTAAAAAAAAAAATTCAACTAACCAAACATGTTTTTTGATTTCAAAAATACAAAAAAAAAAAAATTGTTTTTTCTTTATTTTCCCAAAAACAAGTTTTTGAAAATAGAAAACAAAAATTGTTACCAAACATAACCTCACAATCCTAGAACCCCAGTACACCCTTCGGGGTTCTCTCACTCAAACAGAAGATAAACTCTACTTATACACATGGTTAGAATTGACAAACTAATCTTTGAAGAAACTCACTCTATGTTCTGCTAGAGTCTTCTCCTCTCTCTAATGCGAGGTCCATTAGACTAAGCCACCAAACCCTTAATAGAATGCCTACATATAAGACTCCAATTCCTATTCCTTGGCAGTCAAAGAATACTAAATCACTTCTTTGACAAGGGAAAAACTTCCCTTCCACACCAAGAATACTAAAACAGGTTACCGAATAAAAAATAAATAAAAAATAAAAAAATTTGGGTCAATTTTCAACACAATCATTACTTACTCACAAAAAATCTGTTCAAGTTAAAGTTGCTAGAGTATTGGAAGGGGTTGGATAAATTATGCACTACGGTGGACATAAAAGATAAATTAAAATATAAAAGGGAAGAAGCCACGAAAAAAATAGTGTCATTGGACCTCTACTGACTCCCAAAACAATGAGATAGGCCAGTAATTGTTACAATATGTTGATTGTTGTGCCAATGAGCTCTAGCTCAACTGGCACCTCCTTCCCTTATAAGTTCTAGATTAAGGGTGAGGTAGTGAGTTCAAGACCCATTAAATGCATGTGTAACTTACCAATAATAAAAAAACGGATCCTTCATGGTTGTGTATCTCACAATGCTTATGCCTCAAAGCCAGAATGTTGTTCCCGATATGTCTCTAGCTCTATATATCCTAACCTTATATTGGCATATGCTTTGTCTACAGCCAGATGCTAGTTAAATGATGAGCCACCAATTCTTATGCAGATAACTCAAACCAGATTATTACGATTTTTGGCTGTCCATGTAACATCTGACACTTGAATCATATCATTCCTCTTTGACTTAGCTTATATCACCCTATGATGCACGGACACGGACACGGACACGGACACGACACGGACACGGACACTCCGATACGGCAATTTTTGAAAAATAAGGACACGACACGGCATGGACACGGCAATTAAATAATTAATTAAAATTTATATTTAGGCATTTTTTAAAATATTTTTAGACATAAAATACATTTATGTTTAAAAATTAAATTATGTAACAACTACAAATAAGCAAATTAATACCCAAAGTAATACAATAATATACATAAAGTGTTTAGAGTACAAATCAAACTACAAAAGTTTAAAGGAGCAACTGCCTCAGTTGATTTTTCACTTTCAATATTCATTTTAGTAAATCACCTACAATATTTAAGTAATTCAACTTTAATAAATAAATTAAACTTATCACAGTAACAACTAACAAGTAACAATATGGCAAATAATGTAACATAATCACAATATGGCAAATAATCTCACAGTCACACACGGTCACTGTGTGACCGTGAGAGTGGGTTTAAAAAAAAAAAAAAAAAAAAAAAAAAAAAAAAAAAAAAAACGTGATAAGAGTTAAGATAAATAAACTACCCATCTCATATTCTCATTCACCCAACCAGCTAAACAACTCAAATATCTGAACAACCAAAAAAAAAAAAAAAAAGAGAGAGAGAAGCGTCGGACCTGGAGCTCGCCGAGAGAGAGAGAGATCGGAAGGGACAGGCGGACAGGGATGGCGTCGCCGAGAGAGAGAGAGAGAGAGAGAGCTCGCCGATCGGCCCGATTTAGCTCCGGCGAGAGACAGGTCAGCGGCGGAGATCAGAGGAAGGGTCGGTGGTTCTCAACTGAGAAGGGAGAGGGCCGAGAGGCTGAGAGCTGTGGGTTTCGGGGCAAATGACTGAACGAAGATGTGGGTTTCATCATTTTGGTTTAGGTGTATCATGAGATCAACGGTGGGGGTAAGTCCATATGTCAAAAATCTGTGATTTTTCTCTTTTTTTTTCACTGCTGGCGTGTCGGACTGTCGGAGCCGCGTCGGCGCCGTGTCGGAGCCGCGTCGGTGCCGTGTCAGCTCCGTGTCGGAAAAACGAAAAAAAAAGGGGGACACTTCTCGGACACCGGAGTCCGGCGAATCGCGGCGGTTCCGGTGTCCGACACGTGTCGGACACCGACACGTCGCCAAAAACGGCGTGTCGGTGCAACCCAGATATCACCTTCATCAAATTTTGTATTAAGTATAGTTGCAGTGTCCACTGCTTTTCACCTATATTTTGTACATGTAAACCAGCAGTACTTCTGATATGGAACATGAGAACTCACCAACCAAAGTGGAAAGAAAGGAGGTAAGAAGTAACAATGGCTTTTCTTATTGAAATTCTCTAACAGATTGCTGATTCCATGCTTTCCTTGTTTATATGCATCTAACCAATTAATTAAATATTCTAATGATGCCAATCAATGAGTTTCCTTGAGAAAAAACAGTGCAAAAGAAAAAAAAAATCACAACTGCTCCGGAAGATGAATATAGTGCCTCCACACCTAAAGATGTAATTTCAGATTCTCTGTTAATACTAATATCATTGGAGCACGACAGAATTACTACACAACCGTTTTATTGTACAATTGTACAATTGTATATGTATGGGTGTCTGCATAACTGAAAACGATCATTTTCACAAATAAATGTAAATCACAAAGAAATTAATGGTTCTTAAGTCCCTCCTTTAGTCCTTATTTACACTATCTAGACAAATTTCAAAAAAAAAAACAAAAACAATTTTTTTTCCTTTTCTTTGATGGGTGTTTAAAATAAAAAAAAAAAATAAAAAACATTATGATTTGCAAGACATCAATAAAAATGAAGCACTCAATGAAAGCAAAGAAATATTAGTACGGCAATGAATCAAAATGGGCATACACAGCTTTACCAACAAAGATCAAACTCTCCAACATTAACCAAATAAGGAAAACAAAATCATTTAACTCTCTCTCACAGACCAAACATACAAACTAAAACAAAAGGTACAAATATGAGGGTATATATGTAAAGAATCACGTACAGTGACTTTGGATTCGCACGAGTGCTCGTCTTCTAGATGCGAACACAGTGACACGATATCGAAGTCCTCGTAGCAATACGGACATGGAAAATCGGGTCGGACCTCGTCCTCCACCTCAAAATCATCGATACCCAACCGATCTAAATCCAACCCCAACAAAACAAAACAAAAAACATTGAAAAAACCAAAGCTTTAAAAAATCAAATAAAAAATAAAAAAACCCAGATCGGATATGGAGGTACTCACCTAGGTGGGAGCTCTGATGGTGGTGCTGAAGCGTGTATTGGCGCTTGGCGGCGGCGAGACGAGAGGTCCAGAAATCGGAGTCCATTGAAAGATCGGAGATTTTTATGAATTCAAGCTCACTTTTTTCTTTTCTTTTTTTGTAAATTTTTATATAGATTTTATTTGGTGAATTTGAATTAGCTCTAAAGAGATCAAAAAAAGCCAGAAACAGACACAAGTTTGCTCCTTTCTCTCTACTTGTATTGTAAGTCTGTGTGTTGGGTGGTGTTCTGATAAATTTGACTTTTTTGATAGAAAGGAAGGAAGATAGAGAGATATTTTGTTCAAGTTGATATATCCTTTAGTTTTTACTATTAAGATTAATTATTTAAGGTCGATGTTGAATATGTTTTCTTACAAGTTTTGACTTTTTCTTAAAGTGTAATGTAAGGTTAGGCTTCTAGGAGGTAGGAGAGTAAAGACGGCTGGGTTAAGGTTTAGAGAGAGATGAGGTGGTGGGGGGTTGGGTTTGGGTTTGGGTTTGTGTTGGATTTGTGTGGTGAAGACCAAAGGTGATGTTAAGAAAATGGGAGGAAATTTCGGAGTGCTCTTCGTTTGTTTTGACACACAAACCCTTCTTTTGTTCGAGTGGTCTGCAGGCCATCTTATTTTTTGTGATTGTTATTTTTGTATATTATAATATTCTCTCTTTGTCGGCACACTCGAACCAGTACTGTTCCGGTGTTTCCTTCTCAAAAATAAAAAATAAATAAAACCAATTCTAAAAAACAAGGGAGGTTGTATCCACAATCTCCCCCTATTTTTATATAGTAGGTAGGGTGGTGCTAGCTCTTAGAAAATTAAAATAAAATTTATATTTGAGGAAGTATGAAACTATATATATATATATATGTGTGTGTGTGTGTGTGTGTGTCTTACAAAGTTTATCTTATTCGTATAATAATTTTAATAGTTAATCACACACAAAGTTGTGGTAGTTATTTAACATATAAATATCTATTTTACTATAATAGTTTCTTAGTACTTATTTGCTAAAGACAATATCTACTCACTAAAAACTTCTAAGAATGATAGCGAATATCATCATTTTCCAAAATAAACAATTGCAAAACTCAGTTGCTTATTTTGGCAATCTAAATATTGTGACAGTGTCTTAGCAAAGACATTATCACAATATATAAATTTTCGTAATGAATTATGTCATATGCTACAATTGAAATTTTTCATCAAATACCTTCAACCATACACAATGAAAATTTTTTCATTCATACTTTCTTCTTTATCAGTTTACATGAGTCTAGGTGCAATATTTAGCTTCCTTAATTTTTAATGAACAACCATTTTAGGCAAGAAATTTTTTTAAAAAAAAAGATAACAAAAGGCATGTATAGATAAACTATAAGTTTCGAAGATTTAAACCTAGAAAATCAATGCTCTTTAGGTAATAAATAAAACACCTTAGATCACCATTTCAACTTTTTAAGCATTACTACCATTTAAAACTCAAAATATATGTAGAAATTTTTGGAATGTTAAAATTTAGTGGGAGTATTTTAGACATTACACAATGTAATATTTTAAGAATCATAAGTTTTGGTTAGGGTTTAACTGAGAGAATAATAATATGACATATTTGCTCTTTTCCAAAATATTAAGGGGAAAATTTGCTTGATTTTAAAGTTTAAGAAGAAATTGTGAACTACCCACCTCAAACATAAAAGATGAAAAGTGTTTTTATCATAAGTTATTTATTTATTTATTTTTGTGTGTGTAAAACTATGTGTTTTTACTTAAAATGGTGCGTAAATATAAAAATACAATAAAAAAAATACAAAAAGTCAACCCAAAAAAACTGTATGTGAAATAGTAAATATTGGTTCAACAAAGTTGACTAAACAAAAAAAAAAATCTAGAAACACAACATAATGGTACAACATTTTCATAATACCTTTATAATTTTGTTATATTTTATTTTGACTAGTAAAGAATTGACATTTTAGTAGTTGTGAAAATATTATGATGATAACAAAATGTCTTAATATTTTCATAAGAGAAATGTTATGTTCACAATATTTTCATAACAAATCCTACAGTAGTAGGTTGTTACAGGTTGTTATTGGTACACAAAATTAATTTCATTAGTAAGTTTAAATTAGAATCAATAACAATTTACCACGTATGATTTGTTATGAAAAATGTTGTGGATGTCACACTTTTTTTTCACAATACCTTTATTTTTAATTGTGATTGGTTACAATATTTTATATATATATATATATATATATATATATATATATATATATATATATATAGCCTATAACAAATTAACACATCAACAATTGTGAAAATATTGTGACAATTTATTATGATAATATTTTATTCTTTTAGGGTAACAGCTCATATGTAGATAAAAATATAAATAAAAATAAAAATAAAAAGCGTGTTCAATAGACAATATTTCCCCGAAAAATAGCTAGTTTTCATAAGAGAAACGCTATGTTCACAACATTTTCATAACAAATCATAAAATAATAGATTGTTATGGATTGTTATTGGTAGGCAAAAAAGTATTTTCATTGTTAAGTTTAAATTAGAACTAATAACAATTTACCAACTATGATTTTTTATGAAAGTTTTGTGAAAAATGTTGTGGATATTGTACTTTTTTTTCACAATACCTTTATTTTTAATTGTGGTTAGTTCTAGTATGCTATTTTTTTTAATTTTATTTTAGCTTATAAAGACTTAATACCTCAACAATTGTGAAAATATTGTTGTAATTTGTTGTGATAATATTTTATTCTTTTAGGGTAATAGCTCATATGCAGATAAAAAAAGGCGATCTCAATAAGCAATATTTCCAAAAAAAGAAAAACGAAAGAAAGCCAGTGAAACAGTTTTGATTGAATAAACCAAAACTATTGTAACTTTGAGCATTGACCCTATGATTTACCACCTGTGATTTGTTATGGAAATGTTGCAAAAAATATTGTAGATGTATCACTTTCTTTTTTCCACAATACCTTTATTTTTAGTTGTGGTTGGCCCTAGTATGATGTTTTTATTATTTTATTTTGACCTATAAAAACTTAACACCTTTGACAATTGTGAAAATACTGTAACAATTTGTTATTTTAATAGAGTTCAACATACGATATTAACAAAAGAAGAAGAAGAAGAAGAAGAAGAAGAAGAAGAAGAAAGAAGGGCCAGTGGAACAATGCCACTTGAATAAACCAAATGCACAGTTGTTTTACTCATTTACACTTTATATATATATATATATATATATATATATATATATATATAAAACCAATTACAATTTATCACTAAAATTTGTTATGAAAATGTTGTGAAAATTTGTAGATATAACACTTCTTTTTCTACAATACTTTTATTTTTAGTTGTGGTTGGTCCAAGCATGATATTTTTATTATTTTATTTTGATCTATAAAGACATAACACCTCTAACAATTGTGAAAATATTGTGAAAATTTGTTATTTTAATAGAGTTGAACAAGCTATATTAAAAAACAAAAAATAAAAATAAAAAAGAAAAGAAAGGTCTGCAAAACACTGCCACTTGAATAAACCAAATGCAATATTCCTTTACTCATTCACACTTTTTATATATAGAAATTTGTCATGTAAGATTTGTTATGAAAATGTTTTGAAAATATTGCTGATGTAATACTTTTTTTTTCACAATACCTTTATTTTTAGTTGTGGTTGGTTCCAGTATGATATTTTTATTATTTTATTTTAACATATTTTTACACCTCAACAATTGTGAAAATATTGTGGCAATTTATTATTTTAATATATTATTATTATCATCATACAAGCAAGTAAAAAAAAAAAGTAGGAGGAGGAGGCAAGTATAACAGTGGGATTGAATAAACAAAAGTACTGTAGATTGGTAAGTTTATATTATAATAACAATTTACCACGTAAATTTTGTTATGAAAATGTTGTGAAAATATTATAGATGTAGTACCTTTTTTCACAATACTTTTATTTTTATTTGTAGTTGCTTTCAGTATGATATTTTATTATTTTATTTTAATATATAAGAAATTTACATCTTAAAAATTTTAAAAATATTGTAGCAATTTATTGTGTCAATATTTTATTATTATCAAATAAGCAAGTTAAAAAAAAAATGAGAGGCATGTATAAGTATAACTGCACAAGCATAATAGTGGGATTGAATAAACGAAAGTAGCGTAGTGCATGTACTGTAGCGGAAGTTCTCGTTGGCTCTTTTAACAGTGGGATTGAATAAGCAAAGCACTATAGCGCAAGTACTGTAGCACAGTACACATTGGCTCTTTTTATATATAGACTGTCCTGAGAAAATTAATTTTTTTTTTTTTTTGATGAAAAAGAATGAAATTATGTACTTAAATTTAAAATAGCTATTTGAATATCTATTTAGTATTTACTATAACAATTTCTTAGAACCTGTTTACTAAATGTAATATTTACTCACCAAAAAATGCTACAAATAATGATAATGAATGTCATCATCTTTCCACAATATTTAAATTTTCGCAATTAATGATGATATATAATACAATTTTTTTGAAGATCTTCATCAAATTAAATACTTGCAACCATCTACAATGAAGATTTTTTTATTCATACTTTATTATTTATTATCTTATTTTATTAGTTTAACTGCGATTACTTATTTTTAATGAACACCCTTTTAAGTAGGAAAAGAAATTTAAAAAAGAACAAAATAACAAAAGACATTTGTCATCAAAGTTTCTATTAAATAAAATTATAAGTCTAGAAGATTTAAACCTAATAAATTAGTGTTCTCTAGGTAACAAATAGAATATCATATATCATCATTCTAACTTTTCAAGCATGACTACTAGTCTACCACATAATATTCAAAATACAAGAAGAAATTTTTTGGGACAATAAAATTTGGTACGAGTATTTTAGACATTGCATAATGGAATATTTTAGGAATTATAAGATTTTGTTAGGGTTTAATTAAGAGACTAACAGTAGAAGTATATGCTCATTTACAAAATATAAAGGAGAAAATTATTCAACTTTAATTTAGGGGGAATAAAACTACTCCAAACATAAAGGAGAAAAGTGCTACTTTGTCAATTTGTGTGTGTGTGTAAAACAATGTGTGTTTTTTTTTAAACTTGAAACAATGTGTTAAAAAAATCAACCTCAAAAAAATTACGCATAAAACAATGAATTTTGGTTCAACAAATTGACTAAATCAAAAACGAAGTCTAGAAACACAACAAAATGTCACGATATTTTTACAATACCTTTATTTCTAGCTATGGTGGGTTTTTGTATGATATTTTATTATTTTATTTTAGAATAATGCTACATTCACAACATTTTCATAATAAATCGTAGATGGTAAATTTGTTATCGGTTTTAAATTGGGATAACCACTTTTGACCGTGTATTAAAAAAAAAAAGTAAAAAGCCAATTGAAGAAAACTGTGCCTAAAAAAATGAATTTTGGCTTACCAAATTTGACTAAAAAAAAAAAGCCTAGGACGACAACAAAATGTCACACAAAAATGAATCATAGGAACACAACAAAATGTCACAACATTTTCGCAATTTTTTTTTTATTCCCAGCTATGGTAGGTCTCAATTTGATATTATTATTTTATTTTTTATGTTCATAGCATTTTCACAACAAATTTTAAGTGAAAAATTATTACTAGTTTTAAAATTATGCATTAAAAAAAACAAACAAAACGACAACACAAGAAAATTGTGTGTGAAACCGTGAATTTTTACTCACTCAATTTGACCATATTAAAAAAGAAGTTTAAGAATACAACAAAATCTCACAATACCTTAATTTTTAGGATCCAAATAGATATTTTTTATTTTATTTGAGAAAAATGCTACATCCATAATATTTTTAGAACAAATTCTAAATGACAAGTTATTCTTGGTTTTAAACTGATCTCACTACTAATAAAAAAAAAAATTTCCATCAAAAATACCTTGCTACATAAACTTTATTGTGAAAATGTTGTGGACATAGCATTACTCCTTAAAATTTAAAATTAAGTAATTTTCCCTTAATAGTTTTGAAATAGCAAATATGTCATATTGTTATTCTCTCAGTTAAACCTTAATAAAAGCTTATGATTCTTAAAATATTTATTGTGTAATGTCTAAAATATTCCCACAAAATTTTAACATCCCCAAAATTGGGATAACCACTTTTGACCGTGTATTAAAAAAAAAAAAAAGTAAAAAGCCAATTGAAAAAAACTATGCCTAAAAAAATGAATTTTGGCTTACCAAATTTGACTAAACAAAAAAAAGCCTAGGATGACAACAAAATGTCACACAAAAATGAATCATAGCAACACAACAAAATGTCACAACATTTTCGCAATTTTTTTATTATTCCCAGCTATGGTAGGTCTCAATTTGATATTATTATTTTATTTTTTATGTTCATAGCATTTTCACAACAAATTTTAAGTGAAAAATTATTACTGGTTTTAAAATTATGCATTAAAAAAAACAAACAAAAAGACAACACAAGAAAATTGTGTGTGAAACCGTGAATTTTTACTCACTCAATTTGACCATATTAAAAAAGAAGTTTAAGAATACAACAAAATCTCACAATACCTTCATTTTTAGGATCCAAATAGATATTTTTTATTTTATTTGAGAAAAATGCTACATCCATAATATTTTTAGAACAAATTCTAAATGACAAGTTATTCTTGGTTTTAAACTGATCTCACTACTAATAAAATTTTTTTTTTCCATCAAAAATACCTTGCTACATAAAATTTATTGTGAAAATGTTGTGGACATAGCACTACTCCTTAAAATTTAAAATTAAGTAATTTTCCTTTAATAGTTTTGAAATAGCAAATATGTCATATTGTTATTCTCTTAGTTAAACCTTAATAAAAGCTTATGATTCTTAAAATATTTATTGTGTAATGTCTAAAATATTCCCACAAAATTTTAACATCCCCAAAATTGGGATAACCACTTTTGACTGTGTATTAAAAAAAAAAAAAACTAAAAAGCCAATTGAAGAAAACTATGCCTAAAAAAATGAATTTTGGCTTACCAAATTTGACTAAACAAAAAAAAAAAATTTTTAAAAAGCCTAGGATGACAACAAAATGTCACACAAAAATGAATCATAGGAACACAACAAAATGTCACAACATTTTCGCAATTTTTTTTTTATTCCCAGCTATGGTAGGTCTCAATTTGATATTATTATTTTATTTTTTATGTTCATAGCATTTTCACAACAAATTTTAGGTGAAAAATTATTACTGGTTTTAAAGTTATGCATTAAAAAAAAACAAACAAAAAGACAACACAAGAAAATTGTGTGTGAAACCGTGAATTTTTACTCACCCAATTTGACCATATTAAAAAAGAAGTCTAAGAATACAACAAAATATCACAATACCTTCATTTTTAGGATCCAAATAGATATTTTTTTATTTTATTTGAGAAAAATGCTACATCCATAACATTTTTAGAACAAATTCTAAATGACAAGTTATTCTTGGTTTTAAACTGAGCTCACTACTAATAACATTTTTTTTATCCATCAAAAATACCTTGCTACATAAAATTTGTTATGAAATTATTGTGAAAATGTTGTGGACATAGCATTACTCCTTAAAATTTAAAATTAAGTAATTTTTCCCTTAATAGTTTCGAAATAGCAAATATGTCATATTGTTATTCTCTCAGTTAAACCTTAATAAAAGCTTATGATTCTTAAAATATTTATTGTGTAATGTCTAAAACATTCCCACAAAATTTTAACATCCCCAAAATTTTCTTCACGTGTTTTGAGTTTTAGATGGTGGTAATTTCAGTCTCTTATTTTATTATTTTATTTTAACCTTTAAAAAATTGACACCTCAATAATTGTGAAAATATTGTAAGAATGTGTTGTGTCAGTATAACTATGTATGCACATATAAATATTTAAAAGAAAAGACAAAAAGAGCACAAGCAAATCCGGCATACGGTGGAAAAAAAAAAAAAAAAGGCTCATGAATAGTGCAAATTGTCAAATAATTGTGAAAATATTGTAAGAATTTGTTAAGTCGGTGTTGTGGGGAAAATTTTGATGTTCCCAAATAGAATATGGGGTAGCCAAGCCGAAATTCGACAATGGGCCCTTGAAATAAAGCCCAAAGGCTTTTGGTGTTGTGTAAGCCCGCCTAAGCAAGAGATAGAGGCTGCAACCTGACAATAAGACAACAATAAAGCCCAATAACACATTACTATTGTTAGTTTGTTATATTATTAGTCATTTTACAGCATCTTAGTTCAAATAAGTCCTCCAGCAGTACGATATTTTCTCCAGCGATAGGGTAAATTATATTCAATTATTAAACAAATTTAATAAAGTATTAACTTCAGGAAATTCTTATGTGTTTTGTTCAATAGGGTCCATAGTACTCTCAGCCATCATTATATCAATATTAAGAAAAAATTTCAAAAGTCTCAAATACATTATAGCCTCCTATAGTAAAGCAATAAGTAAATATTAGGGGGTGCATAGTGATGAAAAAGGAGTTATTTGGCATAGTATGAAGGGAGAGAGGGAATCCCAGCTCAGTGTAGCATGTGGTTACCAAGATCTTTAAGGGAAACTTGGGTGGTATGTAAGGTGAAGGTTTTTTGTTGGGTGAGTGTGTGAGCTTATGAGAAGTTGGTTAAGAGGAAGCTTGGCGAGTTTCATGGAGGGAGTTTAAGCTGGTTATGGTCAGTTATGGGACATTTATGGAGTAGGAAGGTGTAAGCAAGGTGGAACATGTTGGTGTTATGGTGACTACAGGTTGAGAAAGGTTGTGAGTGAGCTTAAGAGAGCTTGGGGAAGCTTAAAGAAAGCTTAAGAGGGATTGGATTTCTGCAGAATGTAGTTAATGATAGAAATTTTTAAAGAGGCTTTTGTCTCTCCTTTAGGGGCTGGAGTGGTTTACCTTTTATAGAGAGGATTAAAGCAAGCATTAATTAGCTAAAATCCAAAAAATGTAGGTCTAATTCAGGGGAGCAGAACAGTTGAATTAATAACCTGGATTTAGCCTAAAATGGGTGATTTGACTTAAGGAATATCTTGGAGTTGGTTGGGCCAATGAGGGCTGGGCAGGTATGAGGAGAGCATTTTGGTTGGCTGCACTGAGATTGAAGCATTGAAGCTCTAACACCCCTAAGCCAGGTGTCAAGTGTTAAGGCCACCCACATGCTTCTGCTGGAGGTTTCCCTAGTGCCCTCCAAACCACTAGTTCCCAAATTTTCCCCTTTAGGAATTCATGGGCTTGATTCATGAATCAGTAGCATATATTTCTAGTAATAAAATAAACTATTTAGTTGAGCATTTCATGAGTCTTGGTTATGGCTTCCTTGAGTTGTAACCAAAACTTGGAGAAGAAGGGTATTTCTTGCCCACTAGCTTTCACTGGAGATAGGACCTTGAGGGAGATGATGATGCCTCTCTGCCCATCAGCTTCCTAGCTGCTAGGAATAGTTATTAGCTACTGTTCTCAATAGCAAATGTATTAGAATTCTGCCATGACAGCCCCTTGGTTCATTCCTAGAGGTGTGGAGGAACCTTCCGCTGGTGGTGGACTTGATTTGGCTAACTTATTTCAGCTTGAATTTCTGATTTGTTGGAGACCTTTATAGGCTGGGTTTTGCTCCATTTTAGGACTTTTAGTTGAGCCACATGGCTCTTTCCTTGCTTGGGCTTGTTCCCTACTCCATGAGATTCTTGTGCCTACAAAATGGACATTAAAGACATGCTTTGCCATGATTTTTTTTTTTTACTCCTTGTGGGCTTTAGTTGTTAATAGAAATAAAATGAATTCATGAGCTTTAATAAATATTTATGAAAGATTTTGGGTATTAATTTCCATGGGCTTTAAATAACAACTTGTATAGTTTCTCATAATATTTGCTAAGGATTACTTTGTAAATGATACTTTCTTTGGGGCTTTTTAAATAATGACCTCCAATATTTTCTTGAGAATAATATTTACCATGAGTTTTAAATAAATATAGTAACAACCACTATAATGGAATAATGTGATATTCTCATGAGTTTTTCTATAGCTAATCATAATAGACATGTAGGATAAATAATTACCATGAGTTTTGGAAATAAATATTATGAATGTTGTGATGTAAGATAGATAGTGAACATGAGTTTATAATATGATATGAAATAAATAAATGTCATGGGTCTAAGATAAATAATCATAAATTTCCATAGGCTTTTATAAGATGATTGCCATGGGTTTTGAGAATAGATAATTCACAAATTCCACGAGCTTGTAATATTATAGTAATAGGTTTAAGAATCTAAAGTATTGTTCATTGGCTTTTGATAAAATAATGTCAAGTAGTTAGCTTAGGCTTTTAATAATGCCAACGTAAGTTGAGCTTTTGATATTGTCAATGAGAATTGGGTTTTAAATATTGCCAGCGAGAATTGGGTTTTGATATTGCCAATGAGAATTAGGCTTGATGTTGCCAATGAAAATTGGGCTTTAAATATTGCCAACGAGAACTGGGCTTTGATATTGCCAATAAAAATTGGGTTTTAAATATTGCTAGCGAAAATTGGGCTTTCATATTACCAATGAAAATTGGGTTTTGGATAAATAAATTGTCATGGGTTTAAAACATGGGCTTTGATTATGGATTTGAATTCCATTGATAAAATTGCCATGGGTTTAAATCATGGGCTTTTCAAATATTACCAAGCATAAGTATTCTTGGGCTTTAAATTAAATAGAATGTGTGTATTGGCTTCATAGGGTCGGATTTCGGCATAGCTAAAGAATGATAATAAAATTAGATAAAATATGAGTTTTTGGGCTTTTTGTGATAGTTTATATCATGACCCAATTTAGATAATGAGATATGAAACATTTGTGATTATGTAATAATAGGGCAAAAAATATTTGGGAAAACCCAATAACTTATGAGTGGTATTTGAAAATAAATAGGTGGTACTCAAATAAAATTAGGTGTAAAAAAAAAGTACCATAACAGTCGGTGTAATTGAATATGTACATATAAATAATAAATATTTACAAGAAAATACAAAAAACAAAAAGCACAAACAAAACTGGCAAAAAAAAAAAAAAAAAGGAAGGCCAATGCACAGCGCGGGTTAAACAAACCAAATGCACTATGCAAAAATACTGTTTGTGCATTGGCACTTTTTATATATAGAAATAAATAAATAATATACAAGCTGAGTTCAAGTTACACCACCAAACACTTTTAATTAGATGCGAATTTTAAAAAATTTATTGTTAAATTATATTATTTTTGTATATTCTCTATACTTGCAGAATTTCAAATAATCAAAAATAAATAGTCATGTTATCAATCAATATTTAAATCTAAGTTTTTGTAATTTAAAATAATGCATAAAATATGAGTTTATAGATTGAATGATAAATAACATCTGATTGGCATTAAAATTGGCATGCATATTAACAAAAAATAGAACATATAATCCAATGGTGGAATTTTCAAAAGATGAACTTCATAACAAGGAATTGGTGGTGTAACATTGGTTAAAATTACACTATGTGTAACTTTAAGCCATTTAATAACTTTTTATTAGAGGCGAATTTTGACAATAGCCTATCATGTAATATATAGAGGCAACTATACAATAATAAACATTGTCTATCAAAGAACTTTCTCCCATCCCATGGATCATTGAAATAATCTCCAAGGCTGTCCATTGGTGGAAATATCAGTGTTTCAATGTAAGATTGTATCAAATCGCTTATGATTTCTAATCTCATCTTCTTATTTCACTCAATGTTGCTTCTTTGGCTGCTACACGTAGGGATGGTCATATCCATTGGGTAATGGATATCTAACCCTACCCAATCCAAATATTCCAAGTAATACCCAGTTCTTAATGGGGAGAAGATAATCAGGTAGGGTTTGGATATTGCCTGAATTTTCGGGTAGGTTTGGATATTACCCATTTACCCATTATCACCCATTTAACTAATTATTTCTAACCCAAACCCAACTTAACCCAATTATTATGGGTAAACCTTAACTCACCCAATTACCTAATAATCAAAATTACCAAATTGCCCTTAAAACTTCAAAATCACCATAGTACTCCTAAAATCCTCTAAAATTGCCAAAATGCTCCCGAAACTTAAAAATGACTGACATACTCCCAAAATCAAAAAATTACCAAAATACCCCTAAATCTTTAAAATAACCAAAATACTTCCAAAACCTAAAACATAACTAAAATACCCCAAAACCTAAAAATTACTAAAATACCCCCTAAACCTTAAAAATGACAGAAGTGCCCTTGAAATCTAAAACATGACCAAAATACCCCCGAAACCTAAAAATTATCAAAATACCCCCTAAACTAAAAAAATGACCGAAATACCCCCAAAACCTAAAAATTGAGAAAATATTCCCAGAACCTAAAAATGACCAAAATACCTCCTAAATCTTCAATTAATGAGTATTGTAATATACTTTCATTATAGATGTAGGCTTGTAATGTAATGAGATATTTCATAGATGGATAGACTTATTGTTATGTAATGAGATATTATAAATCTTCTTTATAAGTGATATAACAATGATGTTAGATCATAAGAAGTAAGTATGATTCTGATCAAATTATACAAGCTCAACGCCATTACACTCAAGCAGAGGTTGATGGTCAAATTCTTTATAATCTTTGTGATGATGTTCACATTAAGGTAAGTTTCCATTTGAAGTGTTATGCTACTTATTGTATATTTTATTTTGATAGTCTAACTTGTGTTTTTGTTTGTTTGTTTGTTATGTTTAGCTTGCTGAAAGAAAGCTTAGTTATATCTGCAAGATTGTGGAGATGTTTGAAACTGTGGATGGAAGTTCTTATTTTACAGCTTAATGGTATTAAAGAGCCGAGGATATGGTAAGTATCATCTTAACACCATTTCTTAATTGAATTTGGTCCTCAATATTCAGCATGCTAATGCCTAGTTCTAATTAAAATGTTTTTCCATATGTAATGTAATGAGCTATTTCTTAGATGGTTAGACCAACTGTTATGTAATGAGATATTATAAATCTTCTTGATAAGTGATGTGATGATAATGTTAGGTCATAAGAAGTAAAAATAATTCTAATCAAATTATTCAACCTTGAAGCCATTACACTCAAGTAAAGGTCAATGGTTAAATTCTTTAATATCTTTATGATGATGTCACGTTAAGGAAATTTTTAATTTGAAGTGTTATGCTATTTATTGTATGGTTTATTTTGATAGTCTAATTTGTGTTTTTGTTTATTTATTTGTTGTGTTTAGGCTACTAAAGGAAAACCTAGTTATATTTGCAGGATTGTGGAGATGTTTGAGGCTGTGGATGGAGGTTCTTATTTTACAGCTCAATGTTATTATAGAGCCGAGGATACGGTAAGTATCAACTTAACACTATCTCTTAATTGATACTGGTCCTCAATATTTGGCTTGCTAATGCCTAGTTCTAATTAAAAAAAAATTCCACGGGTATTGTAATGAGATATTTCTTAGATGGTTAGACCTATTGTTATGTAATGAAATGTTAAAAATCTTATTGATAAGTGATGCGATAATGATGTTAGGTCATAAGAGGTAAAGAAAATTCTAATCAAATTATTCAAGCTCGACACCATTACTCAAGAAGAGGTTGATGGTCCAATTCTTTATAATCTTTATGATAATGCTCACGTTATGGTAAGTTTTAATTTGAAGTGCTAAGCTATTTATTGTATATTTTATTTTGATAATCAAACTTGTATTTTTGTTTATTTGTTTGTTGTGTTTAGGTTGCTGAAGGAAAACCTAGTTATATGCGCAAGATTGTGGAAATGTTTGAGATGGAGGTTCTTATTTTACAGCTTAATGTTATTATAGAGTTGAGGATACAGTAAGTATCAACTTAACACCATCTCTTAATTGATATTGGTCCTTAATATTTAGCTTGCTAATGCCTAGTTCTAACTAAAAAAAATTTTCACGAGTAATGTAATGAGATATTTCTTAGATGGTTAGACCTACTATTATGTAATGAAACATTAAAAATCTTATTGATAAGTGATGCGATGATGATGATGATGTTAGGTCATAAGAAGTAAGGATGATTCTAATCAAATTATTCAAGCTTGATACTATTACACTCAAGAAGAGGTTGATGGTCCAATTCTTTATAATCTTTCTGATGATGCTCACGTTATGGTAAGTTTTAATTTGAAGCACTAAGCTATTTATTGTATATTTTATTTTGATAATCAAACTAGTGTTTTTGTTTGTTTGTTTGTTGTGTTTTAGGCTGTGGAAGGAAAGCCTATATCTGTAAGATTGTGGAAATGTTTGAGATTATGGACGGAAGTTCTTATTTTACAGCTTAATGGTATTATTGAGCTGAGGATATGGTAAGTATCATCTGGGCACTATCTCTTTATTGATTTTGGTCCTCAACATTTAACTTGCTAATGCCTAATTCAAATTAAACTGTTTTTCCACAGGTAATGTAATGAGATATTTTTTAGATGATGAGATCAACTGTTGTGTAATGAGATATTATTAATCTTCTAGATAAGTGATGTGATGATAATGTTAACTCAAAAGAAGTAAGGATGATTATGATCAAATTATTCAAGCTCGATGTCATTACACTCAAGTAGAGGTTGATGGTCAAATTCTTTATAATCTTTATGATAATGCTCATGTTAAGGTAAGTTTTAATTTGAAGTGCTATGCTATTTATTCTATATTTTATTTTGATAGTTAAACTTGCGTTTTTGTTTGTCTATTTGTTGTGTTTAGGCTGCTGAAGGAAAACTTGGTTATATCCGCAAGATTGTGGAGATGTTTGAGGTTGTGGATAAATGTTCTTATTTTACAGCTCAATGTTATTATAGTATGTAATATTAAAAATCTTTTTGATAAGTGATGCGATGATGATGTTAGGTTATAAGAAGAGAGGATGATTCTGATCAAATTATTCAAGCTTGGCGCCATTACACTCAAGCAGAGGTTGATGATCGAATTCTTTATAATCTTTATGATGATGCTCACATTAGGGTAAGTTTTAGCTTGATTGTATATTTTATTTTGATAGTCTAACTTGTGTTTTTGTTTGTTATGTTTAGACTGTCAAAGTAAAACCTAGTTATATTTGCAAGATTGTGGAGATGTTTGAGGCTGTGGATGGAAGTTCTTATTTTACAGTTCAATGTTATTATAGAGAAGAGGATACAGTAAGTATCAACTTAACACCATCTCTTAATTTATTTTGGTCCTCAATATTTAGCTTGCCAATGCTTAGTTCTAATTAAAAAAATTTCCTAAGGTAATGTAAGGAGATAATTCTTAGATGGTTAGACCGACTATTCTGTAATGAGATATTATAAATCTTCTTGATAAATGACGTGATGATGATGTTAGGTCATAAGAAGTAAGGATAATTATGCTCAAATTATTCAAGCTCAACGTCATTACACTCAAGCAGAGGTTGATGGTCAAATTCTTTATAATCTTTATGATGATGCTCACATTAAGGTAAGTTTCCATTTGAAGTGCTATGCTACTTATTGTATATTTTATTTTAATAGTCTAACTTGTGTTTTTGTTTATTTTTTTGTTATGTTTAGGCTACTGAAGGAAAGCCTAGTTATATCTGCAAGATTGTAGAGATGTTTGGGGCTATGGATGGAAGTTCTTATTTTACAGCACAATGGTATTATAGAGCAGAGGATATTGTAAGTATCATCTTATCACCATCTCTAAATTGATTTTTGGTTCTCAATATTCTACTTGCTAATGCTTAGTTCTAATTAAAATGTTTTTTCACAGGTAATGTAATGCAATATTTCTTAGATGGTTAGACCAATTGTTATGTAATGAGATATTATAAATCTTCTTGATAAGTGATGTGATGATGATTTTAGGTCATAAGAAGTAAGGATGATTATGATCAAATTATTCAAGCTCGACGTCATTACACTCAAGTAGAAGTTGATTATCAAATTCTTTATAATCTTTATGATGATACTCACGTGAAGGTAAGTTTTAATTTGAAGTACTATACTATTTATGTATATTTTATTTTGATAGTTTAACTTGTGTTTTTGTTTGTTTATTTGTTGTGTTTAGGCTGTTGAAGGAAAGTCTAGTTATATCAGCAAGATTGTGGAGATGTTTGAGGCTATGGATGAAGGTTCTTATTTTACAGCTCAATGGTATTATAGAACTGAGGATATGGTAAGTATCATCTTAACACCATCTCTTAAATGGTTTTGGTCCTTAATATTTAGATTGCTAATGTCTTGTTCTAATTAATTAATTTTTTCCATGGGTAATGTAATATGATATTTCTTAGATGGTTTGACCTACTGTTATGTAATGTAATATTAATAATCTTATTGATATGTGATGCGATGATAATCTTAGGTTATAAGAAGTAAGGATGATCCTAATCAAATTATTCAAACTCGACGCCATTACGCTTAAGCAAAGGTTGAGGTCGAATTCTTTATAATCTTTTTGATAATGCTCACATTAAGATAAGTTTTAGTTTGAAGTGCTATACTTTTTATTGTATATTTTATTTTGATTGTTTAACTTGTGTTTTTGTTTGTTTGGTTGTTATGTTTAGGCTATCGAAAAAGAACCTAGTTATATCTGCAAGATTGTGGAGATGTTTGAGGCGATGGATGGAAGTTCTTATTTTACAGTTCAATGTTATTATAGAGTTGAGGATACGGTAAGTATCAACTTAACACCATCTTTTAATTGATTTCGGTCCTCAATATTTAGCTTGCTAATGCCTAGTTCTAATAAAAAAAAATTTCCACAAGTAATCTAAGGAGATAATTCTTAGATGGTTAGATTGATTATTATGTAATGAAATATTATGAATCTTCTTGATAAATAATGCGATGATGATGTTAGGTCATAAGAATTATGGATAATTCTAATCAAATTATTCAAGCTCAACGTCATTATACTCAAGTAGAGGTTGATGGTCGAATTCTTTATAATCTTTATGATGATGCTCACATTAAGGTAAGTTTTAGTTTGAAGTGCTTGTTATTTATGTATATTTTATTTTGATAATTTAACTTGTGTTTTTGTTTGTTGTGTTTAGGCTGCTGAAGGAAAGCCTAGTTATATCTACAAGATTGTGGAGATATTTGATGCTGTAGATGGAAATTCTTATTTTACATCTCGTTGTTATCATAGAGTCGAGGATACTGTAAGTATCATTTTAACATCATTTCTTAACTAATTTTGATTCTTAATATTTAGCTTGCTAATACCTAGTTTTAATTTAATTTTTTTTCCACAGGTAGTGTAATAAAGTATTTTTTAGATGGTTAGACCAACTATTATGTAATGAGATATCATAAACAACGGAGTCAATTTTGTACCAAATGTTTCGGTTTGGTCAGGGTAACAAAATATATCGGTACTAGTTGATCCTGTGTACTGTTTTTGGATTACTGCTACTTATATATTTCTATACATACATACATACATACATACATACATATATATATATATATTTGTATTTTTTATGTAAGTATGAATTTGTGAATTTTTATATTTATCAAAATAATATTTAAAATCTAAATGTTTTATAAGCCTACATATTAGCTTTAAGTACCTTAACCAAAATCTTAGATTAAATAAAACATTTTTTAATAATTGATTTCAATTTTTTTATTTTTTTTATTATACTAGTCGAAATGCCAATATTGGCCGGTACAACTGAAGTAGTCTAGTACAACCTTGTATTTTTTTTCGGTAGATTTTGGAGGAATATCGGTCTCGGTTTAAAGGTCAGTATCGGTACGGTATTGATTTCCTTGATTATAAATCTTCTTAATACGTGATGTGATGATGTTAGGTCATAAGAAGTAAGGATAATTTTGATCAAAATTTTCAAGCTCGACGTCATTACACTCAAGTAGAGGTTGATGGTCAAATTCTTTATAATCTTTATGATGATTCTCACGTTAAGGTAAGTTTTAGTTTGAAGTGCTATGCTATTTATTGCATAGTTTGTTTTGATAGTCTAACTTGTGTTTTTGTTTGTTTGTTTGGTGTGTTTATGCTGCTAAAGGAAAATGTAGTTATATCTGCAAGATTATGGAGATGTTTGAGGTTGTGGATAGATGTCCTTATTTTATAACTCAATGATATTATAGAGCCGAGGATACGATAAGTATCATCTTAAAACCATCTTTTAATTGATATTGGTCCTCAATAGTTTGCTTGCAAATGCCTAGTTCTAATTAAAAAAAAAAAAAAATTTCCACTTGTAATGTAATGAGATATTTCTTAGATGGTTAAACCAACTGTTATGTAATGAGGTATTATAAATCTTCTTGATAAGTAATGTGATGATGATGTTAGGTCATTAGAAGTAGGAAAGATTATGATCAAATTATTCGAGCTTGATGCCATTATACTCAAGCAGAAGTTGATGGTCAAATTCTTTATAATCTTAATGATGATGCTCACATTAAGATAAGTTTTAGTTTGAAGTGTTATGCTATTTATTGTATATTTTATTTTGATAATCTAACTTGTGTTTTTGTTTGTTTGTATTTTTGTGTTAAGACTACTGTAGGAAAGCTTGATTAGATCTGCAAGATTGTGGAAATGTTTGAGGCTATGGATGAAAGTTCTTATTTTACAGCTTAATGGTATTATAGAGCCAAGGATACCGTAAGTATCACCTTAACACCACCTCTTAATTGATTTTGGTCCTCAATATTTAGTTTACTATTGCCTAGTTCTAATCATAATGTTTTTCCACATGTCATATAGGAATTTCATAATCTTATCGAGAGTAAGCGCGTATTCTATTTAGAAATCCGGGATGATAACCGATTGAATTTTTTGGTTGGAAAATTAACAATTGCTAGGATTCCTTTGAATATATGATTCCTAGTTCTTATATACGTTCTCTAATTTTTATATAATGTGATAGTAATTAAAATTTGTTTTTCAGGTTGATCCAACAAAGAGAAAGTCAATTTCTAATTGTGATTATTACTATGACATGTTCTATTTATTGCCATATTCTACATTTGTTAAGTTACCAGCAAGTTGGAATTTTGTGTTATTCGCATCAAATTGTATTTATGCTTTTTAAATTTGAATGACTTTATTTTCATAGATCCTATTTTTTCCTCCTTATAAACTTGCAGAAGAGAGGCATAATTGTTGTGAGGCATCATCGACAATTTCTTGTGAGTGCGATACGAATGGGGTTGAAGTTGAAGAAGTTTCTCAAGTTCAAGATCACCCTAAGCCAGAGGTGACATTGCTAGACCTTTACTCCGGTTGTGGTGCTATGTCAATTGGGTTATGTCTTGATCTGATTTGTTTGGTTTTCATCTTTTTACTGCAAGTTCTATTCTTTAAGCTACAAAATATGCTAACCTGTATTAGATGTCAACTTATCATCCTCATTATGTCTTAGAACTAATTTATTTCCTTTGTCTACTATTGTAGAGATGGGCAATTGAATTGAATCAGTATGCTTGTGAAAGTTTCAAGTTAAACCAACTAAAGATAGAGGTAGATTGTTCGAGTCTATTTTCTTCTATTGATGTATAGTCAATTTCATGCTTAAGTGCAAAGCTCGAATATTAGTTTATCCTGGGTAAATTAGGTTAAAAATGAATTTGCAGAGGATTTTTTGTTGTTGCTAGAGGAGTGAGAAAAATTATGCTATTATTTTTCCCTAATTAAAAGTAATGATATTCCACAAGAATATGCGAATCTATTTGGAACAAAAAATGTTGTTGATGATGGTAGTGGTGATGATAATGATAGTGATGAGGATGATGGGGAAGATGAGGAGGTGTTTGAAGTTGAGAAAATATTAGGAATATGCTATGGTGACCCCAAAGAGATAAAAAAAAAACGCGAATTATATCTTAAGGTGTTTGAATTTCAAACCAAAGTTTAAAGTGATTTGTGGAATATGTTTGTTAAGCACGTTATTTAGAACACATGTATCAGTCTCTCCTTTTTATAACTCATGTGAACTCTGCATTTGATTGAAGGTTGGGAACAAAAGTATGTCATTATGCACTTATGCTGACAAAGCTGCATTTCATTACCAAATATCCCTACTAATTCCAGTTACAACAAACTTACTAGTAAGGGTAACATCTTTGACTTGTAACTATTGGTGATAAAATCCTTTATAATCTTAATACAATTCCTGTAATATGGACCTTAACTATAAAATATCTACATGTATAATTAGAAAAAAGAAAAAAGAAAAAGAAAATAGCATATCCCATAAAAATGTAATAGAATTCAATTCCGTGCAATAGCCAAATCCCTTAATTGGCTCCCAAGTGTCTTCATCAACTCCATAACATTTCTAGTAAACCTGAAAACGAGAGATGATGAGACCTAATAGTCATAAAAAGACAAACAATTTGCACAATCTAAAAAACTTCGAATTTTAAACTTTTGAACTACCTTTAAAATTTAACAATATTACATTCATTGGAAAATTCAAACACAAATGTGATATCAAACAATATAGCTTAAACAGTCATAGATCACAACCACTCAATAAAACATACAACCATTTTTCATGCTTACATGAACCAGAAACAACATCTCATTGAATTTAACAATTTTTTAGCATTTTAGAAAGAGCACATGTTTGAATTCATTTTAACTTCTTCATGTAAATATTCTAACATGATAGTAAATTGACAAATTTAAGAATGTCAAGTGCATGAATTGGGACATATCAATTAATATTTTCTAAATTATTCTATAGAAAAACATAGAAAAAATATCTATAATTCCATTTAAGTCTTCAAATCTAATTTATTATTGTTAAAAATAAAATAAAAACATCAAATGACTGTAAGCACATTATTGAGTAAATAACTTTAATGAAGTGCAGTTTTGTTAGCATATGTGCATAATGACATACTTGTGTTCCCAACCTTCAATCAAATGCAGAGTTCACAAGTTATAAAAGTAGAGACTAATATACATGTTCTAAATAGCATGCTTAACAAATATTTTCCACAAATTACTTTAAACATGGTTTGAAATTCAAACACCTTAAGATATAATTCGCATGTTTTTATTTTTTATTATTATTTTATCTCTTTGGGGTCACCATAACATATTCCTAATATCTTCTCAACTTCAAACACCTCCACATCTTCCCCATCAGCCTCATCACTATCATTATCATCACCACTACCATAATCAACAACATTTTCTGTTCCAAACAAATTTGCATACTTTTATGGAAGATCATTACTTTTAATTAGGAAAAAATAACTGCATAATTTTTCCCACTCATTTAGTGACAACAAAAAGTCCTCTGTAGATTCATTTCTAACCTGATCTGCTAAAAATAAACTAATATTAGAGCTTTGTACTTAAGCATGAAATTGCCTATAAATTTATAGAAGAAAATAGACTTGAACAATCTACCTCTGTCTCTAGATGCTTTAACTTGATACTTTCACAAGCATATTGATTCAAGTCAACTGCCATCTCTACAACAGCAGACAAAGGAAATATATTAGTTCCAAGACATAATGATGATGATAAGCTGACATCTAATTCAAGTTAGTATATTTTGTGGCTTAAAGAATAGAACTTACTATAACAAGATGTAAATCGAACAAATCAGCTCCAAGACATAACCAATTGACACAACACCACAATCGGAGTAAAGCTCTAGCAATGTCACCTCTGACTTAGGTTGATCTTGAACTTGAGAAACTTCTTCAAATTTAACGCCATTCGTATCATACTCACAAGAAATTGTCGATGATGCCTTATAGCTACTATGCCTCTCTTTTGCACGTTTATAAGGAGGAGAAAAAAAAAGAGAAATGAAAATAAAGTATTCAAATTTAAAAAACACAAATACAATATGATGCGAATAATATAAAATTCCAACTTGCTAGTGTGGGTGCAAGCACCCACGATGAAAGTTTTTGGTTCTCCTCGTAGGAATTATGCCTTAGCCTAGGGTGGACCATGGCAAAGGGTGTAGATAGAGTCGCCACCTAGATATGTCTAGGAACCATATATACAGCGCCCTTTTGGAAGGGCTAATCTTTACCAGAGTACGTGTCTAAAATTTAAGTATGGGGATGAGAAGGTGTTAGGCACCCAACCCCACCTGACTCGTGTGTTGGCTTCCACTCATTGTATTCCAAATCTTAATTTCATTAAAGAGTCTTTTAACATGTTATTCTACACTCACACACACACACACACACACTCTATCATGCATCTAAAACAACATGGCATATCATCCCAAAGCCTAGCATTCATCTATCATAGAAACAAACAACATGACAAAAGGGTAGCTACATCCCAAGGCAAATTCAAATAAGCAAATCTAAACATTCAAGCATCACATCAAAACTCAGGGAAATCAACCAAGCATCTTAAGCAACTCAAAGCTCAAACATTCAATTACATGTCCATGTGGTCTATGCATGACTTACCTCGCTTACCTTATTGCAACACAACACCTATGAATTAATGCATGTTCATACCCATATGCTTGTTCATGATATTCAACAAGGACACAAACCTTAATCAATATCTAAGCAAGAGAACAAAACAAGAACAGCTAAACCCTAAAACATAGTCTCAAAACATGTGAAACAAGACTAAACAGATACTAAACATGCAAAAGAAACAAGAAAAAAATAGAGAAAAACCAAATATGGGTTCTTGGGTATGAGTGTGCGTGCACATACATAGGGTATGCGTACACATCCTGATTGTATGCATATGCACACTTTGAGTATGCATATGCATGCATGAAACATATGAGCGCATACACGCCCAGAACCCTAAGCCCAACAACACAGAACATAAACCAAAGAAAACAAGAAACTAACAACCTATCATGCTTATAAAATGAACACAAAGAAAGCCTAAACTAACATAAGCATATTAAAGGGATAAAAACATATAAACAAACTACAAAACAAAGAAGAGTGAAGAGCCAAAGTTAGAACCTTTACCTCAACACAAGAACTCTCTAGAGCTTGATTTGACCGTTCCCCTCAGTCAATCTAATCAACAACAAAACTAGTAGGTTAGTAATCTTTAAGAACTCAAAGGCCAAGGCCAAGACCAAAATAGGTTCCAACCAAGTAAAACTTGACCGAAGGACGTTTTGTTGAAAACTTGTTCTTTGATTCACAATGTTCTAGTGAATCTTCTGTATGTTTCACCCCTTTGAAAAAGTGTCTTTTATAGCTTTATATAGTAGTAAAATAGGGGGTGTGAGGTTGCTCCCAGACGATGTGGGATTCGTTCTGCACAAATTTATGTGCAAAATGCTTTCCTTTCATAGTTTCTAGAATCCTAGATGCCCATGGTTTGAGTGTGTGTGCGGATACGCGTGTATGTGTACACACACTTAGGGTTTGCTGCAACCTTTCTTTTCCAAAAATAGATTTTTTCTGCCAAAAATAAGTTATTTTTTCCATAAATAATCCTCAAGTCAAGGTTTTACGAGACTGGGCCCTAAATCAACATTGGACTTCAAAGTACTGTCGTTATTGGGGAATAGGGGCCTAAGTCCTAAGGGGTACAAATGAGGTGTATGCAGCTAATATCTTAACTAATGTAGAATATGGCAGTATATAGAGCATATCACAGTAATAATCACAATTGGGAATTGACTTCCTCTTTGCTAGATCGACATGAAAAGAAAAACTATAATTACTATCACATTATATAAAAATCAGAAAACGTATATAAGAACTTGAAATCAAACATTCAAAGAAATCCTAGCAATTGTTAATTTTTCAACCAAACAATCCAATGGGTTGTCATCTGGGATTTCTGAATAAAATATGTGCTTGCTTTCAATAAGATTATGACATTTTTGTATGACTTGTGGGAAATTTTTATAATTAGAACTAGGTATTAGCAAGTTAAATATTGAGGACCAAAATCAATTAAGAGATGGTGTTAAGATGATACTTACCGTATCCTTGGCTCCATAATACCATTGAGTTGTAAAATAAGAACTTCTATCCACAACCTCAAACATCTACACAATCTTACAGATATAACTAGACTTTCCTTAGAAGCCTAAACATAATAAACAAACAAACAAAAACACAAGTTAGATTATCAAAATAAAATATACAATAAGTAGCATAGCACTTCAAAGTAAAACTTACCTTAATGTGAGTATCATCATGAAGATTATAAAGAATTTGACCATCAACCTCTGCTTTGAGTGTAATGGCGTCGAGCTTGAATAATTTGATCCAAATGAATCATTAGGAATGGTAGCGGGTCGGGTTTAGGGCGAGTTTCTTTATACTTGAACCTGTCTGCGGTCCCGCCCCTGTTACCTGAACCCGTTGTGTTTAATAAACGGGTTTTTTTTAACCCCCAAACCCGCCTCGTTGAGCCTCGTCCCATCATGCTCGGCCCAAAATCACAAACACAAACCTTGACACAGACATAGTAATAAAAAAACACAAAAGTTTCAGATTTATGATTTTTCCTTTCAAATTCACAAACACAAACACAAACACAAATCCTAACACAAACACAGATACACAAAAACAAACACAGTAAATCACAAACACAAAAATTTAAGATTTATGATTTTCCCTTTCAAAATCACAAACACAAACATAAATCCTAACACCAACACAAACACAAATACAGAAATCACAAAAAAAGAGAACAACATATCATTAAGAAATGGGAATGGCAATGAACCTAATAAAATGGTGGAGAACAAATTCATATCATTGAGAGTGAATTACGGTGAGTCATTGATAGAGGGGGAGTTGGCGTTGACAGTGAGGTGAAGACGTAGGGGGGAGGGAGAGTGAGAGTGATTGGGGGGGTAGCAGTGAGGCAGTGAGTCCATGAATGTAGCTGTGTGGGTTGGTGAGAGTGGTTGCTTGAGGAGTTAAAGGGGCGGCGGTGAGACCGTGTGGGTTGGTGAGAGTGATTGAGATTGAGAGAGGGTGGCAACTCAGATTACTAAGATTGAGAGAATGAGGTAGGGTATTAGGGTTCGGAAGTGTGTGGTGTGTGTGTGTGTGTGTGTGTGTGTGTGTGGGTCGGGTATGCATAATACTAGAACCTGACCCGAACTCACTACAGGTTGAATTATTAGAACCCAAACCCGCCCCATTAGGGTTGGGTCAGGCCGAGTACCCGTGGGTCGCGTACTTTTTGCAATCCCTATGATTCATCCTTACTTCTTATGACCTAACATCATCATCACATCACTTATCAAGAAGATTTATAATATCTCATTACATAACAAAAGGTCTAACCATCTAAGAAATATCTCATTACATTACAAGCTTATATCTATAATTCGAATATATTATATTACTCATCAATGAAACAAAAAGGACCAAATTAAAATAACATAATTTTAGTTTAACTCTCAACATTACTCTTCATGAACTGTGATTTGAAATAGAGATTGATGGCCACCTCCCATCTCTGTTCATAAAAAGTCAATATCCATAAGTGCTTTTTTAGGTTTTGGGGTATTTCTATCATTTTTTAGGTTTTAGGGTCTTTTGGTCATTTTTTTAGGTTTCAAGGGTATTTTGGTCATTTTTAGGTTTATGGTGTATTTTTATAATCTTATAGGTTTTAGGGAAATTTTTGTCATTTTATAGGTTTCGGGAGTATTTTTGTCATTTTATAGGTTTCGGGGGTATTACAGTCATTTTTAGGCTTATGGGGTATTTTGGTCATGTTTTAGGTTTCGCAAATATTTTTGTCATTTTTAAGATTTAGGAGGTATTTTGGTAATTTTTAGGTTTTGTGGGGTATTTTGGTCATTTTTTAGGTTTAGGGATGTATTTTGTTCTTTTTAAGGTTTCAAGGGTTTTTGGTCATGTATAAAGTTTCAGGGGTATTTTTGTCATTTTTAAGGTTTATGGGGGGTATTTTGGTAATTTTTAGTTTTCAAAGATATTTTGGTCATGTTTTGGGTTTCAGGGGTATTTTGGTATTTTTTAGGTTTCAGGGATATTTCAACAATTTTAGAGGATTTAAGGAGTACTTTGATCATTTTGAAGTTCTAGGGGCAATTTGGTAATATTGATTATTGGGTAATTGGGTGGGTTAGGGTTTACTCATAATAAAACCCATAATAATTATGGTTGAGTTGGGTTTGAGTTAGAAGTAATTAGTTAAATGGGTAAAATGGGTAATATCCAAACCTTACCCAAAAAATTTGGGTAATATCCAAACCCTACCTGATTATCTTCTACCCATTAAGAACTAGGTATAATTTGAATATTTGAATCGGGTAGAGTTGAATATTCATTACCTAATAAGTATAGCCATCCCTAGACACACCCATAGCCCTCTACCTTGCTCTTCCAACACCATGATTACCAGTTAAACAAACATCTCCACCTCCTAAGTGTTTCTGACCAACTGGAATTGAAATCTCTCACTACTTATCTACACATAGTAATTGTCTTTCACTTGAGCTTCGTGTAATGACTTGCTCTTAGGGTGTGCAAATACATAGATATGGTGCGTGATGACAAAGGGTCTAGACTCTAGTCCAATCAGCGTTTAATATGTGATAAATCCAATCAGCAGGCAATGCCTTGCGCACGTTTATTTGGGTTCACTATGTGACTACATTAAAAAGGTACTCAGTTGTAGGGTGGTGCTCATTCCTTATTTGTGTCAAGTTAACTTAATTTAAGGTACATATGTTCTCCTCTAACGCCAGTATTGTGGTGAGTCAGTGGTGTTGTTCCGAGAGATTTTGATTTAGTGTCCGTTTGGTTGAGCTTTTAGGACCCAAAACGTAGCTTTTAGGAAAAGCTGGCAGTGGCTGGGCGTTTGGTGAAGCCTAAACGCAAATTTTAGATAAAAGTTGCGTTTTGAGGAAAAGGCAAAAATGCTGAAATCAGAAATGGTGGTCTGAAGGTCCATAACGAAAACGCGCATCAACGTTGGAAGCTATCCGTTGAGCTGAGACCAAAAATTACAGAATCACCCTCTCATCTCATTTCCTGCTTCGCTGAAATTGCTGTGTAATAATTCCTCCCATTTCTTCTCTGCTCTGCCTTCTCCGTGCTGCTACCGATCTCCCTGTGGTAAGCTTCTTCTTCTTCCTCTTCTGCTTTCTTCTTCCTCTTCTTCTTCGTCCTCTTCTTCTTCTTCCTCTTCTTCTTCTTCCTCTTCTGCTTTCTTCATTTTCTCTGAAGTGTAATTTTTTTGTTTTAAATTTTTTTTTTTCTGATCTGAGACAGGAATCTTGAAGGTACGCATTTGATCAAAAAGGCACCAACCAAGACTGATCTGCTACCAAAATCCACCAGGTACCAACAGTGATCCGAATTTTTTTTTTTTTTTTTTTTAAGATCTGAAACAGGGTGTATTTGATCTAACAGCTTTGTACCTTTTTGAGTTTTTGAGGGTTTGGAGATTTAATGATGACCCATTTGGTTCTTTAGTTGATTGGGTTTTGAAATTTGTTTGTTGATTGGGTGTATTTGATCTAACTTTGTTTGAAACCATATTATGATTTATTGATTTTTTTTTTTTTTAATGTTTATGAAACTCTGCATGTGTCTGTTAAATGCTAAACACAATGCATTTTGTCCAATAGTTTGCACACCTTAACAAATAGAAGAAAAAAAAGACCAAATAGCTTGAGGGAAATGAAGTTACTATCTTTAGCTAAGACCAATCAGCTGCTGCTGCTGGGGCATGCCCAGCAGCAGCTGCATCAGCGCCGCGCCGGGTCATGCCCAGGAGGAGCCATCAGGCGCCTGCGCCGCCTGCCGGGCATGACCCATCGGAGGAGCAGCGCCGTCATCGGCTCGCCTGTGCGGGGCATGCCCCAGGATCGTGTGGCCGCCGCGATGGGTCATGCCCAGGAGCGGTGCTCATTAGCGGCTGGAGGAAGCATCAGGCGTCACGGGGCATGCCCCAGGAGCAGCCGCACCAGGAGGCAGCCTACTTGAGCGCCGTCGATGGGTCATGCATAATATACTTCATATATACTCTAGGAATGCACTGCATAATAAAAAATATGAACTAGTTACTTGAGGAAATTCACATATTTAATTATTTTCACTCATTTATGTGTAAACTTATTTTTTATGTTATTGATTGTGTGTTTTTTGTATTTTTTTCAATCTTCTATTTTTTGCATTTCTTATGGTTGGTTAACTTTATAGATGGGAAAAAATTCCACTTCCAACCCCGAGGTAAAAAAGGCTAGAGCAGATTGGGATATTAATCCATCGTGGACAACTACTTTTTGTAACCTTTTTGTGGAACAAATTCAAGCCGGGAATAGAACAAAAGGTGCTGCCTTTAGACCCGAAGGTTGGTTCAATTTGGTGACCAAATTTAGTGAAGAGACCGGTCAAAACTATGATAAGGACCAATTAAAAAGTAGGTGGGATGTATTAAAAGGTGATTGGAGAGTGTGGGAAAAATTGAGGAATCTTGACACAGGTTTAGGTTGGGATGCAGTGAAGGGAACGATTGCCGCTCCTGATTGTTGGTGGGACCTGAAGTTGAAGGTGAGTTGAGTATTTTATTAATATGTAGTTAGTTGGAGATAGTTTTTTTTTTATTTTTTTTATATTATTCTTATATGAGTGAAATTACAATTACATTTTGTAGGAATTACCCAAAGCTAAAAAATTCCGAGAGAAAGGTCCACAGAATCTAGAACAACTTGAGATAATGTTTAGGGATGTTGCAGCAACTGGGGTAGCTGCATGGACCCCTTCTTCAGGTACATTACCTCCAACAATGCCAAAAGAGGGTGCTGGTGATTCAGATGGTAGCTCCGAATTTAAGGATAACCAATGTGACATGAGTTTAGACATTGGTAGTTTGCAGCAAGGAAATACTAGTCAATCACGTAGTTCAGGACAAAAGCGAGCTAGTGAATCAATACCCTCACGGAAGAAAAAGAAGAAGATAGGAGGAGCTGCAATGTTGGACAATCGTATTAGTGAGTTAATAACTGTATGTCAGAATAGGTCTGAAGGTACTTCTCGAGAGTCACCAAGTTCAATTGATAATGTAATGGCGATTGTGAAAGCACTTCCTGGAGTGGATTTTGCGTTTGTGGTTGAAGCTTCCATTCTCTTTCTAAAAAAGTCACGTAGGGAGATGTTCCTAACTTTTAAGGACCCAGAGTCACAGCTGAAGTGGCTACAAGCAATAATTTATAGGCAGCAGAAGTGACTAACCTGATGTGGTATTAACTATGTTGTATTAGCTTAAAACTAAGTTAGCTATGTTGTATGAACTATGTTGTATTTGCTATGTTGTATTAACTTTAAACTAAGTTATGTGATATTTAGTATTAGCTTTGGGCTAATATATGTGTAATGCAAACATATTTGAAATTTTCATTACAGTGTTATGTACTTGATGTTGTGAATTGTCTTGGTATGTTGTGAATTGTCTTGATTGAATATTTGTTATTTTGTTGTGTAGCTGAAACCAATATGGATGATTATAATGGTACTCATGAGAGTGGCCATTTTATGGAACTATTAATGGATGGGGATTACAGAAATTATTGTGATGATCATGATGGTAGTGATTATAACAATGTTGACAATAATAATGATGGTGATAACAATGATGGTGATAACAATGATGGTGATGATGATGATGATGATGATGATGAAAGTAGTGACAGTGATGATGACAGTGATAGTGATTCTGACAGTGATGATAGTAATGACAATTCTAACGAGGAGTTTTACCAGCTTGTGACAGTTACCTGTGAAGCAGTTGTGACATATTTCAATAAGTACATTAGTAAGACTCCTTGTCATGATTCTGAACAAACGGGGTGGGATTGGCTGAGACGCTGTATGGAAGGTAATGAGACTTTGTGTTACAATATGTTTAGAATGAGAAAGGAGGTGTTTCATAATTTGTGTCAAGTTTTACAACGTGACTTTGGACTTCAACATTCAAGGAATATAAGGTTAGAAGAGTTAGTGGCAATCTGTTTACTGATACTTGGTCATGGAACATGTAACCGAATGGTTCAAGAATTATTTCGGCATTCTGGGTGAAACCATAAGTAGACATTTTGAGAAGATGATCACTCTCGTTAGGTGCTCGCTTTGTAAGCATATGTAAAGCATTCGGATCCAACTTTTAGTGAAGTTCCAACCAAAATACAAGACCATCCAATTTATTGGCCACATTTCAAAGTATGTGTACTATTGTATATTTGAATAAGTGTTATTGTCTATAAGATAATACAATGCATGTGGAACTGAAAACTATTAATGTTTTTATTAGGATTGCATCTGTCATCAATTGATGGCACACATGTGATAGCGATTGTACCTACTGAGGAAGTCCATTCCATACTTTGGAAGACAAGGGATATCCAACCCAAAATGTGATGGCTGCATGTGACTTTGATATGTTATTCACATTTGTTTTGCCTGGATGGGAAGGTGCAGATACGACACCCACATTTTCTCTTGATACTATTCGTACACAAAGTAACAACTTTCCGCACCCACCACACCATGTTTGTAATTAGTTAATCAATTGTTCATTATAATGACATATTGTGTGTGTGTTTAATACAATTGAATTTCTTTGTTTAGGGAAATATTATGTAGTTGATTCTGGATACCCAATGATGCAAGGCTATTTGGCACCATACAAAGGGATATCATACCATCTTCAGGACTTTCGAAGGAGAGGTGGAGGCCCTAGAACTAGACATGAAAAATTTAATCATGCTCACTCATCTCTTCGATGTGTGATTGAGCGCACTTTTGGTGTGTGGAAGAATAAATGGAGAATTATTAGAAACATGCCATCTTTTCCATTCCATATCCAAATACTTATTGTATCTGCTACTATGGCTCTTCATAATTTTGTTAGACTAAATGATAGGGATGATAAGGAGTTCAACAATGCCAATGAAGATTCAATTTCTAGAAGAGAACGTAATAGTGAAGCATGTAGCAGTTATGAGCAAAACTCAGGAACTTTAACTTAACCTGCAATGGTGGTTCTTCGTGATTCCATTGCAAATTCTATTTGGGGGGGTAATAATTAGTAGTTGTATTTTTTTTTTTTTTTTTTGTATAATATCATGTAGTACAATTTATATTTGGATTATTGGTATGTATTTTATATCTTTTTACATTTTTATATAGCACAATTTAAACTTGGATTATTGGTGTATATTTTATCATCTTTTTACATTTTCATTTTGTGCTTCATGATGATGAAAATTATTTAGATTTAATTAATATTAATAAGAAGTCATTAATGGTAATAACAAATAATTATGCCACTAAAAAAGAATAATTGCCCAAACATTATTAAAATAATACCAATAATATAAATTTATTATTATTATTATTATTTAGTAAGTATATGAAGTAGTTGAATTATAAATATGAAATAAACTCCCTTATATATACATTGTCCTTTTTGGTAATTTGTCCCTCAAACTGCAACTTTTATAGTTTTAGCCAAACACTCAGCTTTTTCAAAAAGCACTTTTTAACAGCTTTTACCAAACACTCAGCTTTTTGAAAAATCACTTTTTCATTATGCACTTTTTCAAAACTCAACTTTTTCATTATGCACTTTTTAAAAAAGCCCAACCAAACTCACCCTTACTCAATATCACTTTTCCGCTTTTGCATATAAAGGTTTTCTTTTTTGGTTTGATATTGATGGCTGCCTTCTCGGGTTTGTTCTGTACAACAACTGTTGTTGATCCTTTGAGCAGCCTATAGAAATGGGGTCATTTCAAAAAATTGGAGGCCGTTTAGTAACGTTATTCTAGTATAACGTTGTTTGTATTTTTTGAAAATATGTGTGAGTGAAAAGTGTGTGAAAATATATGTAATGTTGTTTAAAACTGAAAAATGTTGCTTAAATAACCATACCAAACAGCTCCTTGATCGCCATGGAGTACGTTAGGGGTGCCTAAGGATATGTCAAATTTCAAGGTTCTAAGTTTCTAGCCCTTGTCATTTTGAGGGTGCCTTTTCATGCGTCTGGGATCTCAAGGATTGTGATCTTGGAAGAGCCAATGGTGTTTGGAGCATGATGTGTATTTCAATCGAATGGTTTCATGAAAAAAAATAATCTCCTTGGCTTACACAATACGTACAAAAGAAATATCCTTGTCCTCATGTTTCAACGCTGGCTTATCATTCTAATGATGGGAATATCATGTATTTGGTGATTGATTATGAAACTTGCAGAGCAAAACCCTATAGTGGCGGTACAATAGTGGTATTTTGTGGCACCACTATAGACCCACTTTTTTGTAGTGTCAAGACCATCCTAGCTTGGAAAAAAAATTATTATATATAAATTTTAAAAATTTTATGATTTTTTTACCACTAAAAAAATTTGTTATCACCCTAAATTTATCTAGGCCCAACATAAATAATCTTTCGACAAAATTTGTCAACAAACTTGGTTGTAGATAAATGCTACAACTCCACTTAATATATATTTTTTATTGAATGTGAATTTTGACAAATCCATCGTTTAATTACATTTTTTTTCTTATATCCTCAATTCCTTTAAAATATCAATAAAATCAAAGATAAATAACTATATTTTCAATTAAATGTTTAAATTTTGAATTTTTGTAGTTTAAAATTATATATAAAAAATAAGTTTACGGATCAAATAGTATATAACATCTGATTAACATGAAAATTGACATGAAGCATAAAAAATATGCAATTCTACTATTAAAATTTCAAAATATGTAGCCATGTTAATATGTTTAGTAAAAGTTGTAATCTTAAATTCTAACTAAGTTGTAATCAAACTTTGGTCCATTGAACAATATATTAGGCTGTATATAAAATTATCTTTTTATTTTTATATAATTTAAGTTCTATAATTCCCTAAATAAAAATTCATAGAGCCATACCAACCCCCCCCCCCCAAAACGAATGCAATCATTCCTTTCCCTTCACTTGTGTACAGACTTGTCCTTGGGTTTATGCTTCTCCTTTTTCACTTGAACATGCTACATAAATAAATAAAAAAATCAATAAGATAGGGCATACGAATTTCTAGAGAGCCAGGAAATGACGCGGCTACAGTTCAAATTTAATGGGAGGTTACCCATAAATAAGGACTTTTTTTTTTTTGTTGAGAAAACATAAAGAGATTACCCATAAATAAGGACTTGACAGATTATTTTACTGGTCCATACAAAGAGCTTAATTTTAGTGGGAATATACCTCGACACTAAATTTTACAACCATAATTTAACTTTATGTTAAGGACATAAACATCATTTTAAATATGTATACTTTTCCAAATCTTCTCAAACACTTCCTTTTTTTTTTTAAGTACAAACCCAATTTAGTCCGCTTGAAGTAATTAATTACCACTCAAGGCCGGAAATTCTACTTCTCACAGAGAGGAATGAGTTCAGTACAATTTGTCTTAACAGGACTTTTTGAGAAATGCACAAATTAACAATAAAAACAAGGAAATTAAAAATACTTAGTTGATAATAGTGAGATTGCAATGCCTAAGTTACAAAGAGCCTAATTCAAGCAAGGCAAAATTGACCCACTTACACGTTCCAAACTCTGCTGTTAATTCCAGATTCCAGATACAAGAGAGCCAATGCCTTTGGTTTGGATGTTTGATTGTGTGTGTCTTGTGTGAGAAAGTGTTCCTATTTATATATATATATATATATATATATATATATATATATATATATATATATATATATGATGCTTTGACAGTTAATCTTATTCATTACCATGTGCCGTGTTGTTATTGCTCCATTTCCATAAACCTTGACCCGAGAATCATTTTATAGTCGAACATGTCAATGACATGGGATTTCAAATATTTCCTATGATATACATTTTAAATTTTTAATAAATTTATATTGGCTAGGATATTGTCAGGTGTAATACTTGTAATACTTATATAAATTATATCTTTGGCCTAACACTCTTCATTTAGAAAGTATTCAAAGTTCATTAAACCCTCTCCATCCCTCTACTTTGACGTAAAATCTGGCACGCTTGCCAATCTTTTGGCATCAACCATATGATCAGTTACCACAAAAGGCCTCTCAAAATAATAAGAGCATTTATATGGCGGCAACTATTGCCACTAAAAATATATTTTCTTGTAAAGAGTCTCACCTTAAACGCTACCAACAAGCAAATGCTTTCTTTTATGATAGCCAAGCTTGTAGCCATTGCGTCTCAGCAAAACAAATAACATGACGCAAGCAACAAAAACCACTATGCCGCCCAACTCACACTTTATTATTGGAACTCATGTAAGATGATCTCTCTCCAGCAAACTTTTTGAAAGCTTAAAAGTTTCATAATGGTGAAAACTTTTCCAACTAATTTTCAACATTGACATGAACCTAAAATTCTCCTCTCCAAAATCTGGAGAAAGCTGCGTTTTTTATCCCTTATCTTACTGTTTTCTTGCAAGACATGCCTATCCAATCTTTCCACCCTTTTCCTCCACTCAATTTCTCTTTCTTTCCAATACTTATAAAACACTAGCTCACAAGAAACATGCATGTTCAGACAAATTAACAGGAGATCAAAACAAAGGAAAAGAGAAGGGAAAGGTTTTGTGCCATGGAGATTAAGGTAGAATCTGATTCCAACCATCAAGATGAATCAAAACAGCCCCTCTTGCAAGACATAACTGAAACAGTAGAGAAAACTCTGATACAGAAAGCCATTAGTCAGACATTTCAGAGCACAGCTCATTTGGCCAATCTTTTGCCCACTGGATCAGTCCTTGCTTTCCAACTTCTGTCACCCATTTTCACAAATCAAGGTATCTGTGACCCGATCGGCCGGTTCATGACTGCTGCACTTGTGACCCTTTGTGGGGTGTCATGTTTCGTACTAAGCTTCACTGACAGCTTCAAGGACAAAAAGGGAAACATCTGTTATGGGTTTGCCACCACCAAAGGATTGTGGGTCATTGATGGTTCAGCTACCCTTTCACCTGAACTTGCTGCAAATTATCGGCTAAGATTAATAGATTTCATGCATGCTCTCATGTCAATCCTGGTATTTGTAGCAGTCGCACTCTTTGATAAGAATGTGGTTAGTTGCTTCTTCCCAACGCCATCGGATGAGACCCAAGAGATTCTTACAAGATTGCCAGTTGGAATTGGTGCCATTAACAGTATCTTGTTTGTTGCGTTTCCTACGAAGCGCCATGGAATTGGCTTCCCCCTCTCTGCAAATTAAGGACAACAACAAAAACTCTTCTTTTTTTTTTTCTTTTTTTTTTCTTGCAATATATTCATGCCGTTTCAAAAAGTTTACAAAATCTGTGGATTGATCTGATCGTAAAATTGTTACATTCAGCTCTCTTTGAAGTTTGAATTCATAAGATGATTCTTTGCAGTTTGCAACTGAACCATTTAGTTGGTTGGAAAGAGCCTATTCATGCTTGTCAAATTACAGGAACTTGCTAATATTTACAATGCAAGGTATTGTGACAGTAGAGCTGGGGTAGGATTTTACGATAGAATACTTATTCCATTGCAAAAATGGGTATTTCTGTTACAACAAAACAAAGACAGTAGTATTAATCAATGAAAAAAAAAATCTCAAATATTTATACAGACAATTTAGTTGAACTTAGGCAGTAATAGCCATTACCAAACAATCAGCCAAGAGCGCTTCTTTCTTTCCTAATTCATTAAAGATAAACTTGTCTATTTCCTACCAGAATTAAGTATTTACTGCTTTGCAACTAATCCATATCATACCAGGAATAATCATATTGTATATTATGTAGACCATAAGTTTGGTTGCTTACGTACAGATTCACTTGTGCTCAAACATTCCAAATATCTCTTATTTCTTTTCAGCATAATAATATTAACTATCGATAATATAGACTTTCGTATTTTTCTTTTGATGAATAATTTACATGGTCCATTATTCGATCGGCTGGTAGTTGTTGCTTGAGACCACAACAAAATTTTAATTTGGATAATTATAAGTTTACATTGTACTAGCAATGAAAATCTTACATTGCAAATAGAATGTAAACTAAGAATTTTCATATTTTGGTTTTTAGATCTTGGTACCCAAAACTCATTTAAGTGATAACGGGGGCAGCAGATGCTTCAGTTCTTTAACGGAAGGTTCCTCTTCAAAGGATCACCCATAAATGTTAAAATTCATTTTTGTAAAACAGAATTATTTTCGGGTATAGATTTTCTTAAGTTATCTGTTTCAACATTTTGGTACTTCAACAAACTAAGCATTAGGTGAAAAGTATGAGAGCAAAGAATATAAAAGATTCTAGATTTCAATTAGTAGCTACAGATAAATATTCCATTAGGTAATTGATTGAACGAGTTACAAATTTCAATTAATGATCAGACATTTTTTCTTTTTGAATTTTCTTTTTGTTGAATAATTTGTTCACTTATTGTCGTTTGGTCTAGTCAAATTTTTGTTTGGGTTTTTATTTTGTTGTTATTGGGGTTAATTTTTTTTTTTTGTTGGTTTAAGGGGTTAAGAATTATATTTAAGGAGCTGGAATTATTTTTAGACTAATTCTACATTTACAATATTTTCACAAAAAATCCTATGCAACAATTTATTATTGGTGGGTTAATATCAATGTTGGGTCCAAATTAAAAATAGTAACAACTTATCACATATGATTTATTGTAAATTTGTTTTAAAAATGTTATAAATATATATATATATATATATATATATATATATCTATATCATTACTCTTATTTTTGTTAAACTTAAATTCTTGTGATTTTCAAGTTAGGGTGGTCAACCACCACGCATCCTTGGTGCGGTGGTCAACCACCACGCATCCTTGGTGCGGTGGTCACTTCACAAGTATAAATACTTGTGGGGTGTGGGGGGCAAGAGCCAAAATTTAAGTCTCCAAGAGAAAACTTCACACATATATACAGTTAAATTAGGCTAGATTCTATCTTGTATATATATATATAAAAAAAAAAAAAAAAAGTTAGGGTGGTCAACACAAGTTAGTTTAGTGTATATATATATTGCGTGCACACACATACATACACACACACTCACCCATTAAGAACCGGGTATTACCCAAAATATTTGGATTGGGTAGGGATGGCCATACCCATGAGGAATGGATATCCAACCCTACTCGATCCAAATATTCTGGATAATATTTAGTTCTTAATGGACAGAATGTAATCAGGAAGAGTGTGGATGTTACCAATTTACTTATTATTACCCATTTAAATAATTACTTCTAACACAAACTCAACTTAACCCAATTATCATGGGTAAACCCTAACCCACCAAATTACCCAATAATCAAAATTACAAAATTGCCCCTAAAACTTCAAAATGACCAAAGTGCCCCTAAAATCCTCTAAAATTGCCGAAATACACCCTGTAATCTAAAGCATGACCAAGATACTCCCAAAATCAAAAAAATTACCAAAATACCCACTAAACCTTAAAATGATAGGAAAATACCTTCGAAACCTAAAACACGACCAAAATACCTCCTGAAACCTAAAAATTACCAAAATACCCCATAAACCTAAAAAATGACCAAAATACCCCCAATTCCTAAAAATGACCAATATACCCCCTAAACCTATAAAATGACTAAAATACCATTGAAATCTATAAAATGAGCCAGAATACTTCCGAAACCTAAAAAATAACAAAAATGCCCCTAAAACCTATAGGATGTTAAAAATACACCTTAATTAAATAAATAAAATGACCGAAATACTTTCGAAACCTAAGAAAATAACCCCGAAACCTAAAAAATGACAAAAAATACTCCAAAACCTAAAAACAAAATAATTAAGGATATGGACTTTTTACGAACAAAGATGGAAGATGACCATCAAGCTATATTTCAAATCACAGTTAATGAAGAGCAATGTTGTGAGTTAAACTAAAATTATGTTGTTTAAATTTGTTCCTTTTTGTTTCATTGATGAGTAATGTAATATTTTCTAATTATAATGTAGGCTTGTAATGTATTGAGCTATTTTTTAAATGGTTAGACCTACTGTTATGTAATGAGATATTATAAATCTTCTTGATAAGTGATGTGATGATGATGTTAGGTCATAAGAAATAAGGATGATTCTGATCAAATTATTCAAGCTTGACGCCATTACACTCAAGCAAAGGTTGATGGTCGAATTCTTTATAATCTTTATGATGATGCTAAAGTTAAGGTAAGTTTTAATTTGAAGTGCTATTCTATTTATTATATTTTTTATTTTAATAGTCTAACTTGTGTTTTAGTTTGCTTGTTGTGTTTAGGCTGCTAAAGGAAAGTCTAGTTATATTTGTAAGATTGTGGAAATGTTTGAGGCTGTGGATGAAAGTTTTTATTTTTATTTTTTTATTTTTATTACAGCTTAGTGGTATTATAGAGTTGAGGATATGGTAAGTGTCATCTTAACACCATCTCTTAATTGATTTTGGTCCTCAATATTTAGCTTGCTAATGCCTAGTTCTAATTTATTTTTTTTCCACAAGTCATACAGAATTGTCATAATCTTATCGAGAGCAGGCGCATATTCTATATAGAGATCCAGAATGATAAACCATTGGATTTTTTTGTAGAAAAATTAACAATTGCTAGGATTCCTTTGAATGTATGATTTCAAGTTCTTATATATGTTCTCTGATTTCTATATAATGTGATAATAATTAAAGTTTGTTTTTTAGGTTGATCCTGCAAAGAGAAAGTCAATTCCTAATTGTGATTATTATTATGGCATGCTATATTTGTTGCCATATTCATCATTTGTTAAGTTACTAGCTTGTTGGAATCTTGTGTTATTCACATCAAATTGTATTTGTGTAGTTTTTTAAATTTGAAAGACTTTATTTTCATTTCTCCTATTTTGTCATCCTTATAAACTTGTAGGAGAGAGGTATAGTAGCTGTGAGGCATCATTGACAATTTCTTGTGATACAATATGAATGGGGTTGAACTTAGAAAAGTTTCTAAAGTTCAAGATCACCCTAAGCCAAAGGTGACATTGCTAGACCTTTACTTCGGTTGTGGTGATATGTCAACTGGGTTATGTGTTGGAGCTGATTTGTTCGGTTTACATCTTGTTACAATAAGTTCAATTCTTTAAGCCACAAAATATACAAAACTCAATTTGATGTCAACTTATCATCATCATTATGTCTTGGAACTAATTTATTTCTTTTTTCTACTGTTGTAGAGATGGGCAGTTGACTTGAACCAATATGCTTGCGAAAGTCTCAAGTTAAATCTTCCGAAGACAAAGGTAGATTGTTCGAGTCTATCTTCTTCTATTGATGTATAGTCAATTTCGTGCTTAAGTGCAAGGCTCTAATATTAATTTGTCATTGGAAAATCAGGTTAGAAATGAATCTGTAAAGGATTTTTTGTTGTTTTTAGAGGAATGGGAAAAATTATACTGTTATTTTTCCCTAATAAAAATTAATGATGTTCCACAAGAGTATGTGGATCTGTTTGGAACAAAAAATGTTGTTGATGATGGTAGTGGTGCTGATAATGATAGTGATGAGGTAGATGGGGAAGATTAGGAGATGTTTGAAGTAGAGAAGATATTAGGTGTATATTATGGAGACCCCAAAGATATATAAAAAAAAAAACATGTGAATTATATCTTACGATATTTAAATTTCAAACCAAAGTTTAAAGTGATTTGTAGAAAATGTTTGTTAAGCATGCTATTTAGAACCAGTCTATCAGTCTCTCCTTTTATAACTCATGTGAACTCTACATTTGATTGAAGGTTGTGAATACAACTATGTCATTGTGCACCTACACTAACAAAGCTGTACTATGTTACTAAATAGTTATTTACTCCATAATGTGCTTGCAGTCATTTGATGTTTTTATTTTATTTTTGATGATAATAAGTTATATTTGAAGACTTCAAATAGAATTATACATATTTTTTCTATGTTTTTCTATAGAATAATTTAAAAAATATTGATCAATATGTCCCAATTCATGCACTTGACATTCTTAAATTTGTCAATATATTGCTAAATTGAAGTCTACTATCATCTTAGAATATTTACATGGAGAAGCTAAAAGAAATTCAATCATGTGCTCTCTCTAATATGGTAAGAAATTTGTAAATTCAATGAATTGCTGTTTTTTGGTTCATGTAAGCATGAAAAAGGGTTGTTTGTTTTTTGAGTACTTGTGGCCTATGACTATGATTATTACTCAATAAATTTTAAGCTATATTTTTTGATATCTCATTTTGTGTTTGAACTTTCCAATGAATGTAATATTGTAAAATTTTAGAAGTATTGCAAAAGTTTAAAATTCAAAGTTTTTTAGAATAATAAATTTTTTGTCTTTTTATGACAATTGGGTCTCATCATCTCTTGTATTTAGGTTTGCTGGAAAGGTTATGAAGCTAATGAAAACACTTAGGAGTCAATTAAAGGATTGGCTATTTCATGGAATTGAGTTCTATTACATTTTTATGGGATATGCTATTTTCTTATAAATTTTTCTAATTATATATGCATGTAGATATTTTATAGTTATGGTCCATTTAATAGGAATCGTATTAAGACTATAAAGGAATTTGTCACTAATGGTTACAAGTCAAAGATCTTACCTTTGTTAGTAAGATTGTCGTAATTGAAATTTGTAGGGATATTTTATGAGTATTGCAAAATAAGCAACATACCCATGAAATTTCCCTACTAATTCCAATAATGACAAACTTACTGGTAAAGCTAAGATCTTTAACTTGTAACTATCGGTGACAAATTCCTTTATAGTCTTAATACAATTCTTGTTAAATGGAGTGTAACTATAAAATATCTACATGCATAATTAGAAAAATATGCAAGAAAATAGCACATCCCATAAAAATGTAATAAAATTCAATTCCTTGCAATAGCTCAATCCCTTAATTGGCTCTCAAGTGTCTTCATCAGCTCCATAACTTTTCTAGGGAACCTAAATACAAGAGATGACGAGACCCAATTGTCCTAAAAAGACAAACAATATGCACATTCTAAAAAACTTTGAATTTTAAACTTTTGTACTACCTTTGAAATTTTACAATATTACATTCATTGGAAAGTTCAAACACAAAATGAGATATCAAACAATATAGTTTAACATTTATTGAGTAATAATCATAGTCATAGACCACAAGCACTCAAAAAACATACAACCCTTTTTCATGCTTACATGAACAAAAAAACAGCATTTCATTAAATATAACAATTTCTTACCATTTTAGGGAGAACACATGATTGAATTTATTTTAACTTCTCCATGTAAATATTCTAACATAATAGTAGACTTCAATTTAGCAATATATTGACAATATTAAGAATGTCAAGTGCATGAATTGGGACATATCAATCAATATTTTCTAAATTATTCTGTAGACAAACATAGAAAAAATATCTATAATTCCATTTGAAGTCTTCAAATCTAATTTATTATTGTCAAAAATAAAATAAAAATATCAAATGACTGCAAACACATTATTGAGTAAATAACTATTTAGTAATGAAGTGTAGCTATGTCAACATAGGTGCACAATGACATACTTGTATTCCCAGCCTTCAATCAAGTGCAGAGTTCACATGAGTTATAAAAGGAGAGACTGATACACTGGTTCTAAATAGCATACTTAACAAACATTTTCCACAAATCACTTTAAACTTTGGTTTGAAATTCAAATACTCTAAAATATAATTCAAGTGTTTTTTATATGTTTGGGGTCACCATAACATACTCCTAACATCTTCTTAACTTCAAACACTTCCTCATCTTCCCCATCAGCCTCATGACTATAATTATCATCACCATTACCATCATCAATAATATTTTTTTTTCCAAATAGATCCACATACTTTTGTGGAACATCATTACTTTTAATTCGGGAAAAATAACAGAATAATTTTTACCACTCCTCTAGCAACAACAACAAATCCTCTGGAGATTCATTTCTAACTTGATTTGCCAAGGATATACTAATATTAGAGCTTTGCACTTAAGCATGAAGTTGCCCATACATAAATAGAAGAAAATAGACTTGAACAATCTACTTTTGTCTTTGGATGGTTTAACTTGAGACTTTCACAAGCATACTGGTTCAAGTTAACTGTCCATCTCTATAGCAGCAGACAAAAGAAATAAATTAGTTCCAAGACATAATGATGATGATAAGTTGACATCTAATTCAAGTTAGTATATGTGGATGCCCCAAAAAAGGAGAAAAAAGCTAGTTTAGGGCTTTTCTTCTATTTCTTTTGGTTTATCGCACATTGGGTCCTTGGTGACATGACTCTTTGTGTGCATGTGAGTAAAATGTTTACTAGATAGATATCATGTGAGTACTAACTACTATCATGTGAGGAAGCATGCAAATAAAGGAATAGTATACAATAGCATGTGAGTAAAATGTTTACTAGATAGATAAATCCTTAATTATGCTATTCTAAGGAAAAGTTTTAAATTACAATGCATGAACAAGTTTTACAATGTTAACTCTATTTTCATTTTTGGAAGAAAAGTTTGATAGAAAACACATATCTTTGAAGAAAATTTTTATTGTTTTAAGAGAAGTTTTAAAAACCATTTTCAACATTTTTTGAAATAAAAGATCTCTTTTGAACAAGAAAAGTTTGCAATGGGAAATATTTTTTCATTTTTTTTTTTAAAAAGAAAAGTTTTGAAAAGTACCATTTTTTTTAGTGGTACCAAAAATTTGGGGGACAAATTTGAAATTTCAAATAAATTCATTTTAGCAAAAGGAACCTGTTAATTTTGAAAAGATTCATGGGTTTATTTTTAGAGAAGAAGATTTACTTTCAAAAAATCCCATGATTTTTGAGAAAATGATTTGAAAAAAAGAGCTTTATTTTGGGAAAACATTTTTGTAAAAGAAAGGGTAACTAAAAAAAGGTTTGGAAAATTTCTTTGAAAAGTTACATGGGGTTTTCTTCTTTGAAAAGATGTGAGTAAAAAATCCCATGAATTTTCATGATGAAAGGGGATTTTGTATTAAAAAAATTTCATGGAAAAATTGCTTTTGAACAAAAAAGATTTTAAGAAAATGTTCATGGGTTTTTTTTATTTTTTTTAAAAAGAAATTTGGGTTCCAAAAATCCCATAATTTTTAAGAAAAAGAAATATCCCATTAAAGTTTTGCTCATTCAAAAGATTTATTTTCTTACATTTTTTGAAAGAAGCTCCAACGTGGTAAAAGAAAACTTTTTTTTTTTTTTTGAAGAAGGAAGAAATTTTTTTTTTTTAATTTTAAAAAAGATCTCATTTCTGGATTTTTTTTAGAAAAAGGAAAAGATATTTATTTTTTAGAAAGAACATTTTTAAAGGAAAGAAAAATTTTGGGGGTCAAAATATAATTTTGGAAAAATTTTAGGGTCAAAATATAATTTTGTGAAATTTTGGGGTTAAAACACAATTTTGGAAAAAGGGAATAAAACTTTTTTATTTTTTAAAAACCATTTCCTTAGAAAATCATTATAAAAGAATTTTTTTTACCCAAGCTATTAATTTATGGCAACATTATTGGTAAGAAAAGTAAAGAGCAATAATAGGTAAGAGTGCTATAAATTTAAAGACAAGTAAAAGAAAGTGCTGAAATGAAATGACAAATAAAGTAAATTGTTGGAATATAAATGATAATAAAATAAATTTTTGAAATTTAAATGAAAAGGAAAATAAAGTGCTAAAATTTAAATGACAATAAAAGTAAAATGCTGAAATTTAAATGAAAATGAAAATAAAGTGCTGAAATATTGTAAATATTTGTTAAAAAAAGGCTTTTTAGAAGTCCTTTTTAAATAAATTTTAATCTCTTTCAAGCCCTATGGGTGCTTCATCAAAAAGAGATGGAAGTTCTAAGCTATCAACCATCCTTATGATACCCATATTGTACTTTACTTGGGGTTTAAAATCCATTTGAAATGGATAGATAGAAAATCTTTTTTTTAGGTGACTAGATAGAAATATATATATATATATATATATATATATATATATATATATATATATATAAACAACATATATATAAACAAAAACATAAAAATTCCTAGGTGCCTAGAAGAAATGAGATTTCTTCCCCCTACGGGTACTTCCCATATAAAGTCTAGGAGATTGTTCAATACCCATCAAGGAATATAACCACAGCATCACAACCAACAACAAATAATATAGACATAAAGATAAAAAGATAGATACACAATAATAAAAGCTTGGAATTTAAAGCAAGTAAAATGAAGAGACAAGATAAATAAATAGAGATTCATATATATAAATGGATGATGCTACAAGAGGAGGGGTAAAGAAAATGAGGATGGGTATAGTTACAAGAAAAACTATCCCATCCCTATAAGCTTACCTACAAGAAATTGGTAAAGAAAATGGGGACGGGTATAGTTACAAAAAAAAACTATCTGATCCCTATAAGCTTACCTACAAGAAATTACAAGTAAAAATGAAAGGTCTTTTTTATGATGGGTGTGGGGAGTAAAAGGACCCAAATGGGCATATGGGCCTTTGGACTGTAGCATGGAGGGCCGACCTGCTCCAGAATTAAACTCTACGAATTGGCCCATACGCCGAGGATCCGAGGGTACAGCCGAGGACGAGCTTCTCCTCAGACAGATCCAAGAAAACTCAAGACTTCATTATGAAGGTTAAGGCACAACTCTGGAAAGACTAATGGTTAAAGGGGGACACCCTGAACCTTCTAGATGCACCAGTGTTAAAGAAAATATCAAGGGCAAAGGCTGCCACCTCCGCATTAAAGGCTCTGCACCTACCTCCCTGGCCGCATTGATGGGAAAGTGACCCCTGAACAGTAGGGCTGAAACTTCTAGTCACTGTCCAAAAGGTATCAGGGGAGGAAGTATTTAAGGGGGGTGGAGGCCAAAGAGAAGGGGGATCAGCAACAAAGAAAAAAATGAAGAATTGTAACTTTTAAGTAAGAACTAGAAATAATACAGAAGTAGCCCTCGGCTTACGTCCGAGGAGGCCTATTTACAATTATCTTTTGTTATTTACATGTGTTTGTAACTCTTAGTCCGTTATCAAGTTCTCAGCACTTCTAATCTAGGTTTCAAGCCCACGCTCTACAAATTTTTTTGTCCAAGGCTCATTGGGCCTAAGCCCGTAGTTGTCTTTGGGTCCAGGTGCAATTGTGCACTTACAATGGGTTTCCTAAAGGGAGGAGAGAGAATTTTTTTATTATTATAGAATTTGTAGAGATTTTTCCAGAATTTTTGCACTTTTTTCTCTCCATTTTTTTTTTATCTATCTATTTTTTTGTTATTATTACAAAACAAAATGGGGAGTATTTATAAGAGATCCAAAAAATTGGGAGGCTATGTGTAGTGTGTCATGACACACAACACATAGCCTCCCATTTTTGCCACCTCATCAGACTATTTTGTCTTTTTTTCTTGTTTCTAGTCCAATGTTCATGCAGCTGTTTGGAGGTATTTATGAGCTTCGTTTTCTTCAAACTTTATATCTCTGGAAAGATCTGGATGTCTAGTTTCCATTGGTCTTGACCTTGTAAGATTTGGAGTTATGGTTGCTAAGATATCGCATTCAAAAGGAAGGTGACGCAATGTTGAAAATTCTGTGACGTTTTTCCTTAAACAATCTGTTTCTCCCAAACCGTAGTAGATATCATCATGCCCTTTTTATGAGAGGCAGTCAAGACCTCATACTTCAAGTTGGTTCAGCCATATTGCTCTAGTTCTTGCCCAATCGATATAGTTTGGTTGTGTGAAATTGGTCCAAAAACTAGTTGTTTTTCCTGGAAAAAAAGTGAAGTATTTATTAGGGTTTTTAGTATTTTTTTGATATCTCATCTGTTTTAACCCTCGATTTTGGCCTATAAACTATCGTTTCGAAGGGAAAAATATGCCTTTTAAGATAGTCCAAAATTTAGCTTGATTAGAGGGTTGAATAAAAAAGTCAACTTTTGACCATACTCGATTAGGGTTTTGGCCTCAATTGCTAGCAAAAGGGTTTTTAAATGTTGTGTACCCTTTAATCCACTATCCAATCATTTTTTTTTTTTACACTCTTTGGCTTCGAAACTTGCAACTTTTCACTTATTTATTTTTTTTTTTGGATTTTGGCATTTGTTTTGATGCATAGATCAGGGCTGGACAAAATACGATATCAACAGTATATTTTGTGATTTAAAGAATAGAACTTACTGTAACAAGATGTAAACCGAACAAATTATCTCCAAGACATATCCTAGTTGACATAGCACCACAACTGGAGTTAGGGTCTAGCAATGTCACCTTTGGCTTAGGGTGATCTTGAGCTTTAGAAACTTCTTCAAGTTCAATCCCATTCATATCATGTCACAAGAAATTGTTGATGAGGCCTCACAACTACTATGCCTCTCTTTTGCAAGTTTACAAGGAGGAAAAAATAGGAGAAATGAAAATAAGGTCTTTCAAATTTGAAAACACAAATACAATTTGATAACAAATAACAAAAAATTCCAACCTGCAGTAACTTAACAAATGTAGTGGGTTACAATTAACTTAATTGGAAAAGACTCTGATAGTTGAATAAGAGACTTGGGGTTCAATTCCTGCCTACATTAAAAACCGATTAGTGTTTTGGTCTAATGATAAATGGCTATAATTAAAAGCGGACACTATAAGTTAAAACTTTCTCCAAAAAAAAAAATGTAGAATATAGCAATAAATAGAGCATGTCACAATAATAATCATAATTGGGAATTGACTTTCTCTTTGCCGAATCAACCTAAAAAACAAACTTTAATTACTATCACATTATATAAAAATCAAAGAACATATGTAAGAACTTGAAATCACACATTCAAAAAAATCCTAGCAATTGTTAATTGTTCAACCAAACAATCTAATGGGTTATCATCCCGGATTTTTTAATAGAATACACTCATGCTCTCGATAAGATTATGAAATTCTATATGACTCGTGGAAAAAAAATTTAATTAGAACTAGACATTAGCAAGCTAAATACTGAGGACCAAAATCACTTAAGAGATGGTGTTAAGATGATACTTACTGTATCCTTGGCTCGATAATACCATTGAGCTGTAAAATAAGAACTTCCATTCATAGCCTCAAACATCTCCACAATCTTGCAAAAAAAACTAAGCTTTCCTTCAATAGCCTAAACACAACAAACAAACAAATAAAAACACAAGTTAGACTATCAAAATAAAATATACAATAAATAGCATAGCACTTCAAATTAAAATTTACCTTAACGTGAGCATCATTATAAAGATTATAAAGAATTCGACCATCAACCTCTGTTTGAGTGTAATGGCATCGAGCTTCAATAATTTGATCAGAATCATCCTTACTTCTTATGACCTAACATTATCATCACATCACTTATAAAAAAGATTTATGATATCTCATTACATAGCAATAGGTCTAACCATCTAAGAAACATCTCATTACATTACAAGCCTACATCTATAATTAAAATATATTACATTACTCATTGATGAAACAAAAAGGACCAAATTAAAACAACATAATTTTAGTTTAACTCACAACATTACTCTTCATTAACTGTGATTTGAAATAGAGCTTGATGGCTATCTTCCATCTTTGTTCATAAAAAGTCAATCTCCATAAGTGCTTTTTTAGGTTTTCGGGTTATTTCTATCATTTTTTAGGTTTTGGGGTCATTTGGTCATATTTTTAAGATTTCGTGGATATTTTGGTCATTTTTTTGGTTTATGGTGTATTTTAATCATTTTATAGGTTTTAGGGGCATTTTTGTCATTTTAAAGGTTTCAAGGGGGGGTTATTTTGGTCATTTTATAGGTTTTAGGGGTATTTTAGAAATTTTATAGGTTTAGGGGTATTTTGGTAATTTTTAGGTTTTGAGGGTATTTTGGTCATGTTTTAGGTTTTGAGGTTATCTCATTTTTAAGGTTTAGTAGGTATTTTGGTAATTTTAAAGTTTCGGGGGTATTTTGGTAATTATAAGGTTTGGAGGGTATTTTGGTCATGTTTTCAATTTTGAGGGTATTTCGTTAATTTTTTAGATTTCGGGGGTATTTCAGCAATTTTAGAGGTTTTTAGGAGTATTTTGGTCATTTTGAAGTTTTAGGGGCAATTTGCTAATTTTGATTATTGGGTAATTGGGTGGGTTAGAGTTTACCCATAATAATTGGGTTGAGTTGGGTTTGTGTTAGAAGTAATTAGTTAAATGAGTAATAATATGTAAATTGGTAATATCTAAATCCTACCCGAAAAATTCGGGTAATATCCAAAACCTACCTGATTACCTTCTACCCATGTAGAACCAGGTATTATCCAGAATATTTAGATCAGATAGGGTTAGATATCCATTACCCAATGAGTATGGTCATCCCTAGTCTTGTGACCACCCTAGCATACACATGGACCTGGCCTTGCCCTTGAACTTACAAAATGATTAAAATAACATTGAAACCTCCAAAATGACCTTCAAAGCCTCAAATATGACTAAAATACTACTAAAACCGCCTAAATGATAAAAAATATCCTTAAAATAATCAAAATGTTTAAAGGATCCCCAAAACTTTCAAAATGACCACAAGATTGCATAGACTTCTTGAATCACTTGCAAACCTTTGAAAGTCACACAAAGACAACTATCAAATGACCTTATGGGAATTACACTTGTTTTTTTAATTATGCACGTGAATGTGCAAGTTTACTTTATACTTCTGGTTTGTTTTATTTCATTCATGTCTTACTTAGAAAATTATAGAATATTTCGAGAGTGCGATAAATACTTACTCACCTCTCTCACAAATTGTAAATCTCACTATAAGTTTAATTAGTAGAACCTAATAATATTTGAGAAGGAATAGTTCACATTTATTGTACTCTCAAAGTATTTTATAACTATTTGCTCCACTCCTATTTTGATTGTTATTATTAGCATAAATTTCAATAAATTTATTTAGTTGTGTTTATTTTTTCAGGTTTACTTTACTAATCAAAAGCCCATGAGGGTCCTTATGACATCTTCGGGTTTCCCAAGAAATTACACCCTTTAATTACCGATTTGAGTTTGAGTAGTAATAGGCATATTATAAGGTGTAATGTTTTGTTCACAATATTTTTACAAAAATTTTAGATGTTAAGTTGTCACTTGTTGTTATTGGTGGAAAAAAAAAGTAATTTTTAATAATAAGTTTTTTATTTTTTTATAATTTTGAAAGCAATAATAGGTTAAAATTAGAAATTGATAACAAAACCTAAAATTTATTACAAAGATATTGTACGCACAGAATATGTTAGACATAACCTGATTCAGCAAAAAAAAATGTTAGACATAACCTGTAATCCCAGTATTCCAAGACCCACCGGAACCCAAAAAGAGAAAGAGGTCATCGACGCGCTGTGTAACGCGTAGGAGGCAGTAGCGGGGGCGGGCCCCGCACACATAGGAGCAAGGTCCGAGTCCGACTCGGAAGCCACTCAACTCAAAGCACAGCATCAGCAGCGCCCGTTCCTCGCGAAAAAAACAAAGAGAGAAGGACTCTGCCCATAATCATAATCATAATCATAATCATATCAATCATCTATTGTCCGAACCAAATACCCACACACACTCTGCCGCATCCCAATGCCTCCCTCCCACGACGGCGAGGTCCACGCCCCCGCCCCCGCCCCCGCCGCAGCCTCCGATTCCGATAACGACGATCCTGAAGAACCCGAATACGAAGAAGTAGAAGAAGAAGGAGAAGAAGAAGAGGAAGAAGAGGAGGTTGAAGAATACGAAGAAGTTGAAGAGTATGAAGAAGAAGAAGAAGAAGAAGTAGTGGAGGAGGAGGAGGAGGTGGAGATGGATGTGTCCGATTCGCGAATCAACGCCGATGAAGATCGCAACGGTTAGTTTAATCTATAAATTGATTAATTTTCATATTGCATTAAGATAATCACTCTGATATTGTTGTCTATACGCATTGATTATGCCTACTCTTCTTGTCATTGATGCTTTCTTTGATTCTAGTTCTTTGTTTTTCAAATTTTTTTTTTTTTCTATTTTTGCTGATTCATGCTATAAATTTTTTTGTGTTTACGTGCATTTTTATATTGTGAGAAAATTCGCTTTAATATGGTCAATGAATGATTGTATTTCATATTGGAAATTTTGTGATATTGAGAGAAGAGAGGTAAAGAGAAGGGCTTAGGGGTAAATGCTATATATTAAACTTAAATATATAGCGGTTTGGATAAGAACAATTAGCTTCTAGAATTAAATTAGGCATAGATGATGATAGTAATTTGATTTGTTTAGCAAATTTTACTTAGATTTTGTATTGGAGGATATAGGAGTTACTGGCAATCCAAAGGTGGGAAAAATATGGTGTTGGAATGCTCTATTAGCCATTAGGCTTAACTTATGGTGCATCTTGGATTAGAGTAGTTTAATTTTAAGGTGATTGGCGATGGAACAGGTGGGACAAGTCAATGGGATGTTGTTAGTATCTTCATTGAAGTCTGGCTCTTTTCTTTTGGATACCTGTGTATGATTCCCATGTGAGTTGGGGTCTCAGAAGCTTGTTTTCTATTATTCCTTGCCTCAAGCAAACAATGCATGCTGCACTGCAGGAAGATATATGCAGTCAACTGAACAATCAAATGAATTAGTGAATTTTTGGAGTTTGGTCTAACCTAAATTTTACTAAGAAAGACTGATGTAATTGGGGGTCAAATGCATTGAGCAAACCGTTTTAGTAATACATTCCTGGGTGGTGTTTGTTGATCAGGAACGGTATTTTTATTTCAAGAAGATATAATTAGATTTAGTTGTTGAGCAGTTTTAGTTGTGATTAAGTGCTCCATTACATGGTGAGTCTGTAAGTTTTTTGCAGTGAAGAATGGCCGGAATGAGGTTAAGTGGAAATGTATCTTGCGGCCCTACAATTAAAGTTATTTAACTGTTGTATTGCTTGATTTACCTTTCATTGTTTGGGTGTAGCAAACAAGGATAGTGAGGTAATCATTTGTGAACATGGGATTTTAAAGATTCACTTGTATAATTCAGTCTGATCCCTCTGAAATTAGCCAATTGCTAGAGCTAAACATGTTTAGATATCAACATTTTACTTGGTTCACTTGTTGTAAATAGGATGATCAGTTTGGTTGAAGTATGTTCGAAATATTAGAAAGTTTAGCTCAAAGGTTGAGGGATTCTGGGAAAGTGGTTCCAAGAAGCTCAATGCTTCCCAAGAAATGTCATTGACTGTGTACATTTAAGCATCAATGATATATTGTGAGTCACAAGTAAGCAGTACATAATCATTTAAACTCGGCCTTTATTTTTACATTCAAAGAAGATGTTTTTGGTTTCGTGGAGAACGCTAATTATTGCATTATTATATTGAGTGTCTTGAGGAGTTTAATTGAGAGGACATCCTTTGGGTGAAATAAGGTCTTTTATTTTTGGGTAGGAGATGGATTATTTATTTGGAGAGGAACTTAAGTTAATTTGATGAAAGTCTGCAGGAAGGGAGAACTCCATGTTGCCTCGTTTTTAAGTTGAAGTTTTTTCCATTCAATCTTTGGATATTAAGGTCAAGTGAATTTGGGATGATTGGTGATGTTAGGATGGATGATGTGATGGATTTATGGAGCTCTTAAATGTTTGATAGTGTGTAGTATGGGTTTTTTCGTTTGTTTGTCTATGAGGGTTTTTTGTCCCCCCCCACCCCTTCCTTGTGCCTTGGAAAGTGAAAGGGCCAGTCTTTTGTTTGGCTTATTTTTCAAGTTAAATAAACAATGAAAGTAAGCTGTCCCAAACGAGCACAAAGACTTATGAAGACATGATTACTTTGCACCCATATTCTTTTGTTCATCATCCATCACGGTTGGTTTTTGTTAAGTTGACCTTTTTTTTTTTTCTTTCATTTGTTAATTTATTAGGACTTTTCAGTATGGTTGATGTTACTTCATGCAAGTACTTATTACACTAGTCTGATTGCTAATGCCAATACTGTAGGATATAAAGACTGTAAAAGTAGGATAATGACAACATTGTTATGGGAATAAACATTAGTATGTATAGCTTTTGTTTATTTGTTTTTTGAGGTCTATGTAGCTGTTTGTTGGTTGGTGATTTTAGGAGCAGTGATTCAACCCTCATACATTCCATGAGATGATTCAAATCTTCATTGAAAATGAATTGGTAGGCTTAACAGCTTTGGATTGATGACATCTTTTGACCATTTCTTGCTTGCATGCATCGTTCTTCTCTAAGGGTTCAATATTTTGGAATTCCCTAACGCCTTGGCAGATTGAGAAACAATTTTACACTTCATAGCCGCATCTTTTGAGGATTGCACACCATCTCGATTATTTTGAGCAATGCTATTGCTTGCTCCTCAAATCCATCCACTGGTGCTCCTAGGGATTTGCTAAGATTTCTAATTTGTTTTTGAATCCACTCTGATGCTTCCCTTGTTATTGCCTTCTTTGATTCCCATATTGGGGTTTACAATTGTTATCACATGTAAGAGATTCGGCTCGATTGATTCCTTGAGTTCCCTTCATTTGCTGTTGACACACCTTCAATGCCAACTTTGTGGTGGGAGTGGGTCCAACATTCCCATTGATTGTCAAATCCCCTTTGTGAACCTTAGTAGAATCTAGAAAATAAAAATCTGAATTAGGAAGAGTGACCTTGCTCTACAGAACGGCATTAGCATTGTAGTTTCTCTAACAACCTTTGAAGCCTGAATCTAATCCCAATGACATTGATCCAAGAGGTATACGTGTCTCCCACGCCTTAATTCCTTCGCCAAATCTACATCATTGGTAGTATCCACCCCACCATCGGCTTCATGGGAATCACTGGTAGCATATTTGTTCCTTCAACCATAGGCAAAAGCTGCAAAACTACGCCTGGCTATGAGAAACTCTCTCCAATACTCATCCCATCCTCAATCATTGATGATAAGTTCACTTCCCACAGTTGCAGATGATTCTCCACTCCTTGGAAGATGTCGAATTCCTCTTGAGCAATGTAACAACATTGACTTTTGGGTTAGGTTGGTAAGCTCCTAATATAAATGAGGTCCTCCATTTGGTTACTGACGCTTGTGGGCTTCTTGCCTTTGAGGTCTTAACTCCATCTTCTTTCGGCCCATTACATTGTGAAACTTCAATTCGACGTGTTTCACTTTTATCCTTACCTGGCCCTTCACATTATACCTAATAGGCTTCCACCTATGAATTATGGCTCATCACATGTTGTATGAGCATGGCTCCATGCTCATCCTTTGTGCTAGATTGGGACACAGTGCAATACTATGTTTCTTACTTTTCAAGTGACCAAGTTTCCCCAAAAACGGTACAATATCCAGTGGTAGATCTTTTGTTTGAAGGTGATCCTACCTGATCTGGATATTCAAATGCTTATTCTTGTAGATGACCATTAGCTATATACTTCATAATTTGGATGTGCTTTAAGGTGCTTTACAATCTGTACAACTGCCTCCCAATATGGAAGGCAAGGAGCTGCCATTTACTGGCTCATAACACTCTCTGCAAAAGATAAATCTGGACTTGTAATGGTGAGATAGTTTAGCTTGCCAATCAAGTGATGACATCTCTCTTTGATCTACTTACAGTTTGACATTGGGATCCATAGGAGTCTCTATGCACTACTGTGTAGAACCTAACAGGCCTATTTCTTATAGAATATCTAACACATATATACCCATCAAGATTTCCCTGATCCATAGGAGTCTTTACACTCACATCTCTTCTTCACAAAATATACCTATCAAGATTTCCCTGATGGAAGATTAGCTCAGTCCTATATGTCATTTTGATGAAGTGCTCACATCTCTTCTTCCATAGCTTGCCTCAATACTAGAATAGACAAGGCCTCCTCGATAGACGTTGGAATAACCATAGAACTCATAGAAGACATAAAAGAGATAAAAACATGAAGTGATGGAAATAAATGTACATACAATTCAAATTGAGAAGTAGTATGAGAGGTACACGTCTGTGTACCTTTGTGTAAATCAATAGGAAGAGAATCAGAACTAGTAAGCGAATCTCTAGATGGAAGAGAAGGTTCAGTGAGAGGTGGTCATTGACTACGATACACATGTAAGAGTTTATTGGGAGGAGTATTTAGGTCTTCCTTTGGGTGCAAAATTTAAAGATAGATCAATCTGGAATCCAATTATTGAGAAGGTGGTAAGGAAATGAGTAGGTTGGAAATGGTTGTATCTCTCTAATGGTTGTATCTCTCTAAGGGAGATAAAGTTACTCTAATAAAAAGTACTTTATCTAATTTGTCATCTTATTTTCTTTCCCTCTTCCCTATGCTAATGGATATTGCAAATTTTTTAGAACAACTACAACGAAATTTTTTTTGGAGTGGTATGGGAGATGATTTGAAAACTCATCTAGTGAATTGGTCTACGGTATGCTCTCCCCCCCCCCCCCCCCCTTTTTTTTTTGGATAAGTAATAACTTCATTGAGAGAAGAAAAGAAAATAGTCAAAATACAGAGGGAAAAAAAAGCACAAGCAACAGGGGATCTACTATATGCTCTCCTATTCAGTCTAGGGGGTTAGGGATCATAAATATGAGATGCTTTAATGAAGCTTTGTTGGGAAAATGGTTATGGAGATTTGGGACTGAGAGAGATGCTTTTTGGAGAAGGGTAATAGGGGTTAAATATGGAAGTCAGGGGGGAGGTTGGTGCTCTAAGTCCGACCCAGGTCCTTATGGGGTAAGTGTATGGAAATCTATCTGAAGTAGATGGCCTAATTTTTCTTGTTATGTTCAGTTTGATATTGGAGACGGATCAATAGTAAAATCTTGTCATGGTGTTTGGTGTGGGGATAGTTCTCTCAAATTGAGTTTCCTCGAGTTTTTTTTTTTTTTTTTGATAAGTAAAGGAAATTTTATTCAAGAACTTAATAACAAGTAACCCAAGTATACATGACGTATACAGAAGGGGACCAACATAATCAAATACTTAAATTACAAGCCTCCATCAAATCATAGACCGAAAAAATAGAATGACTTTCTATGATAGACATCTAGTCTGATAGAGTTTTAAAGAAGAAAAGTTTTTTTTTTGTTGATAAGTTCTTCTTCTTCTTCTTCTCTTTAAAGAAGAAAAGTTTTAAATCAGCTAGTCCTTTCAAAATCTTCAAAACACCAGTTGTTTTTCTCCAGCCAAATGCCCCACATCAAACAATGAGGGGCGACCATCCAAATAACACCATTACGATGATGACCAAAATTTCCTTGCCAACAAGCAAGGAGCTCAACTATAGTCTTTGGCACTGCCCAGTGGATACCGAACAAGGTGAACACCATAGACCACAACTCATAAACAATAGGACAATGTAGTAAAAGATGGTCTACTGATTCTCCATTACTTTTGCACATATAACACCAATCTAGAATCAACACCTTCTTTTCATTTTGTACCCAATGGAAGGTCTAAATATTTAATAGGAAGTGAGCCTTGCTTACAACCCAACACATCTATTTTTTTTTGATAAGTAAGATGTTTATTGATATAAAAAATGTAACACCCTTGTACACTCCCTGTGTACTTAGAAATCAAGAACAAAAATTACAAGAATCTAAGAAATCAAGAAATGATAAAAATGTTTGGTTCTGCAAAGCAGTCAACCAATCTCTAAGGGTTCTAAAGAAAAATAGCTTCAAGTCTGAAATTGATCTCTCCTTATCTTCAAAGCACCTGCTATTTCTCTCTCTCCAAAGACATCACAATAAGCAATGTGGAACAGTCATCCATATATGCCCATTTCGATGACTACCAAACCTGCCTTGCCAACACGCTAATAGCCCCACTACATATTGTGGCATCACCCAGCTAACTCCAAACAATCCAAACACCATTGCCCACATATCCATTGCAACCGGACAATGGAGAAAAAGATGATCAACCGATTCACCATTGCACTTGCACATGTAACACCAATCCAATATCCAAATCTTCCTTTTTCGTAAATTGTCAATCGTTAAGCACTTCCCCAAAGCAAGAATTCAAACAAAGAAAGCAACACGAGAAGGAATTTTCTCGTTTCCATATACTCTTCCAAGGAAAGCAACAATCATTGGAGCCCACTAAGAGACTATAATAATTTTTAACCATAAAACCCTTCTTTCTATCAAGTTTCCGGACATCTTATCCTCACCAAATCCTTTCACCGAAGCACCATAAATAGTATCCATAAAACCAGCCAATGCCTCTGATTCCCGAGCATGCACACCCCAAAAGAAACTTACATCCCAAAAGAGAACTCCATTATCAAGCTTCATAAGCTCACCACACTAGCCTCCTTGTCTCTGCAAAAACTATACAATTCCGGATAAACCGACCGCAAGGGAAGTCTCACCACACCAATGGTCTTGCCGAATTTCACTCTTGACCCATCCCCAACATCAAATGAATATAGCGAGAAAAAGAAGGCCATCCTCGACGAATATTTTTCCATAAACCCACACCATATGGACCATTAACGTGCCTAGTACACCAGCCCACCCCTTCACAAACCATATTTCACCTCTATCACTTGCCTCCAAAAGGCAGTCCTCTCCATCCCAAATCTCCATAGCCACTTTCCAAGCAAAGCTTCATTAAAAAGTCTTATCTTCCTTATCCCAAGGCCCCCTGAAGCAATGGGACTGCATACATTAGCCCATTTAACTAAATGGAATTTTGGTTCATCTCCAATGCCACCCCATAAGAAATTTCTCTGTAGTTTCTCAATTCGGTTAGCCACAGCAACATGAATAGGGAATAGAGATAGGAAATAAGTAGGTAAGTTAGATAGAGTGCTTTTAATTAAAGTGACTCTACCTCCCTTTGATAAGTACAGACGTTTCCATTCTGCTAATCTCCGTTCCATCTTTTCCAGAATTGGGTTCTAGATTGCCTTATCCTTGCATTTGGCTCCTAAAGGAAGACCCAAATACTTCATCGGAAGAGTACCTTGTTTACAGCCAAGAACAGTCAACAATAAGTCCAAATTATGCACCATACCAACAGGAACCAATTCTGACTTGCCCAAATTTATCCTTAAGCCAGAAACCACCTCGAACCAAATGAGGATCATACGGAGAAACAGAATCTGGTCCAAATCAGCACCACAAAAAATCAAAGTATCATCTCCTCAGAAGGTGAGACACCACCAATGATCTTCCCTCGAACCCACCCTAAAGCCTGACATGTGACCATCATGGGCAGCCTTTTCCAACATCCTCCCAAGGGCTTCCATAACCAATACAAATAACAAAGGGGATAATGGATCTCCTTGTCGTAACCCCCTGGAACTCTCAAAAAACCCACAGGGAGAGCCATTTATCAGAATAGAGAAACGAACTGTAGATATACAAAAGAAAATCCACTGACGCCATTTAGCAGAGAAACCACCCTTTTCTAACAACTGCATAAGAAATCTCCGAGCTTTACATGATCAAAGGCCTTCTCAACATCTAATTTGCAAAGTAATCCTGGCAAATCAGATTTCAATCTACTGTCAAGGCTCTCATTAGCAATAAGTACAGGGTCAAGAATCTGCCTGTTTCTCACAAAAGCATTTTGAGATGCTGAGATTATATCTTCCATGACTGTGCGAAGCCTATTGGCTAAGACCTTAGCAATGATTTTATAAACGCCCCCAACAAGACTAATGGAGCGAAAATCTTTAACATCAATTGCTGCATTTTTTTTAGGGATGAGAGTAATGAATGTTGCATTCAAACTCTTCTCAAACTGACCTTTAACATAAAAATGATTAAAAACAGCCATAAGATCAGGTTTAAGAATTCCCCAACAAGCTTGGAAGAAAGCCATAGGAAACCCATCGGACCATGGCGATTTGTCACCATTAAAATTCTTTATTACCTCAAAAATTTCTGCCTCATCAAAGGGTCTATCCAACCAATCTGCATTATCACCGAATATCCTTGGAAATATCAATACTTCGGAAATGGTCTATCAACTTGCTCCTCGTAGTATAGTTTCTTATAGAATTGAGTAATACAATTAGCAATCATGCCTTGATCGGAAGACAAATTTCCATCTACCATAAGGCTCTCAATGCCATTATTTCTTCTATGGGAATTAGCCATTCTATGGAAAAATTTGGTATTTGCATCCCCCTCCTCAATTGCAACATCCTAGACTTCGCCTCCAACTAATCTCTTCTAAGAGAGTGAGCTTTTCTATACCCGTACGGAGATTATTTTGTTCTATCTTTTCCTCACCGTTAAAGGTCGAATCTCTTCTCTAACATCCAAATCATTTAATTTGTTCCATAGATCTTGTTTCTTAATAGTGACATTACCAAACTCCTCTTCGTTCCACTTTTTTAGATCCAATTTCAAAGCCGCCAACTTCTTAGCTAGAATAAAACTAGGATTGCCTTGGAACAAGTAAGATGCCCACCAAACCTTCACTTTATCAACAAAATTCTCCGGCTTCAACCACATATTCTCAAAACGAAAAGGGGTTTTACCTCTCCGATGACTTCCCCCTCCAACAAAATTGGAAAATGATCCGAAAGAACTCTTGAAAGCCTTTTTTGGGAGAACAACGTGAAGTGATCTGCCAAAAGTGGAGAGAAAAGAAATCGGTCTATTCTAGAAGCGGAGGAAGTATTAGACCAAGTATAAAGGCCCCCATCCATAGCTATATCCATCAACCCACGGAGAGAGATAAAATCCGAAAACTCATACATAGCCCGAGTATTGCCTTTCGGCCCCCAATCTTTCCGAAGGGAAGCGGATTATATTGAAGTCGCCTCCTAGACACCATGGCACATCCCACCAACTAATTAGCCCCGCCAACTCCTCCCACATTTTCCTCCGCCTCTTGTTTAAATTAGGCCTATAGACACCCTGAAACGCCCACTCAAATTGATCCCCAACATTTTTAAATTTACACGAAACGAGAAAAATACCCCACTTTGCTTCCTCTACTTTTTCCACCACCCTTCGATCCCCACATCAAAACAATACCCCCGAAGCACCTTGAGAACCCGGAGTAAAGCCAATCAACATATGGGCAGCCCCATATACTTCGAACAATTCCTCTAGTGATCCACTCAAGTTTGGTCTCCGCAAACATACTATATCGCCCTCCATGATCGCAATAAATTACGAATGCGAAGCCTCTTCTCAACCCGATTCAAACCTCTCGACATTCCAAGTAATTATCTTCAACTTCATTTAGAAACGTATAGTGCCCGCACCCTACTAGTACCATTCCGCCTAGAAGAAGTAGAACCATAATTAACCGAACCGAATAGACCTTTTAGCTCTCGATACCTCTCACTCCCCGAACTCTTCAAGTCACGTGCTTTAATCTCCAAAGCAAACCTCTACGTTGCAATTCAAATTTCAACAACTAGCAAGAAATTTGTTGCTTGATTTTCCAACCCTTTTAATGATACGCCCAGGAAATTATCAAACCCATTGAATTTACTTTGAAACCAGTCAGAGTAAGATTCCCTCTTTACTGGACTCTTCAGTCCTACAAATTCCTTTTCTTCCATGCCCAATGGTAAAGAAAAGGCCAGCGGTTCCACGGCTATAGGTGACAAACCCCCTTCGTTAGGCAACTTAGCAACCTCCGAATATGTGTCCGAAACCCAGTCCTCCACAATTACTTCATCCCCTTCAAACTGAGCTGATGACACCTCCAAAGGGTCTGAACACTTCAATGGAACCAAAGCCAGCTGTTTTTGCATTTCTAGAACCTCTGTGACTTCACTCGGTGGCAGAGAAATTTGTATCGGAACCGCCACTCTCCTTCCATCTCTCAATTCAAGCACCCACTGATCTGAATTCCCCCATTTCTTGATAACATTGCCGGAATGCTCCTGAAGTAACAATCGGATGTCTCGCAAAGTGTCTTCGCCATCGAGGTGGTTGCTTGCTCATCGGCCTCGTCGAGCCAAGAGACTCGATCACGCCCCGTCGAGCCAGAATCCCCGTATCGACATCAATATCGGCGTCATCGGCGAGCTTCAATGACTGGGCTATCGTCGGAAAGCTACAAGGATCAACTTGAGGGTGCATCGGCGTAGCAAGCACTGCGATACTGCTTCGGGATTCTCTCTCATTACTTACCGTAACCGAAGGTACAGAACTCCCAGAGTGTTGGGTCTCTTCAGTTGATAAAGAACGAAGATGGGTTTGTGTCGGTTTGGGCCGCCAGACTTGTATGGGTTTGGGCTTGGGCTTTGGTTTGAAGGGAGCTATAGACTTCATAGAAGGGTTGGGCTTTATAACCTCCTGAACATTGGACCACTGAACCTGCCACCTACCATCCGGCCCACACTCCAAACCCATGGAGATCTCCAGCGATACAGTTCTGCCATTTATATCGTGGACTTCAAACGGAAGTTTAGCCTCAGACCTCGCAAGATCTTTTTCAGCATTTAATTCACGAGAATCATGGGTATGATTGCGCAAGTTTGTTGTGTTTGAATTTTGAAAATTTGGCAATAATGACTTTCCTTTCTTGCTACCACCATGCCCTCTCCGATCAGTCTCCGCCGTTGCCATCAAGAGAGACTTGGACTTCTCCACTGTCTGCTTCAAGACAGCTTGTGGTTGGGTGCTGATTTTCGACTCAGGAACAATGACTTTCCGCAAGTGTAGCCCAAACCCTCTCCACCCACTACCCAATTTACCTTCTAGCACCACGATAAAGCCTTTCCGCCGGCCATGGACAAGTTCCGAGATCATAAAAAATCTGCCATGAGGATTGGAACCTAATTGCAAGATAAATACCTTGACACCCTCTCTAAATGTTCGTGCAAAATTTCCAGTAGTTACATTAGAGATGAGATCCTCCACAATAGTTAGCAGACGTTTTGCACCCTCTTTGCCCATGAAAACTGATCGGAGAGAATCTCGGTTTCTCTCAAAAATGCGTAACATAAAATAAGTTCCTCCCTCCTCAACAGAGAACTCAAAGGTCTTGGACTCCACGAAAAAGAAAATGGAACCTCCCATATCAACAGAGTAAAAACCACAATTTTGTGACTAATCCGAGGTAGCCAGGCCTCACACAGCCCCTAAACAGCCTACATGTAATGTAATCCTATCTCTTTAGATGTTTTTTATTCCTTACCTTTAACGCATCTATTAGCATCTCAAAATTTGGAACCACTCCCATAGGAACTAGTTCAGACTTATCCAAATTAATTTCCAATCTCAATACAATCTTAAACCATGACAAAATCAAGTGCAAAAACAACATCTGGTCGATATCAGCATCACACATAACCAACGTATCATCTACAAAGAGAAGATGAGTTACCGGTAAGTGATCACCTATGGAGGTACCCACACTAAATCTAGACAATCGACCTTCCGTCACCACCTTATCCATCATTGTGCTAATTGCCTCCATAACAACAACAAATAATAATGAAGACAACGGATTACCTTGTCATAAGCCTCTATAATTCTCAAAGAAACCACATGGAGCTCCATTAATCAGAACTGAGAATTTGACCGTGGATATACAATAAAAAATCCATTTTTTCCATTTTTTTGGAAACTTGAGCCACTTAAGCATACACATTAGGAAACCCCAGTTCACATGATCATAAGCCTTCTCCACATCCAACTTGCATAACACCCCCAGAATTCCTGATCTTAGCTTACTGTCCAAACATTCATTTGCAATGAGACATGAGTCTAGAATCTGCCTATTCTTAACAAAGGCATTTTGATACTCCGAAATAACATCCCCAATCACCTCTTTCAACCTATTAGCCAATACTTTAGCAATAATTTTGTAAACCCCCCTATCAGACTAATAGGCCGAAAATCTTTCACCCCAACTGCATTTGACTTTTTGGGAATCAAGGAGATAAAGGTTGCATTTAAACTTTTCTCAAACTAACCTCTCTAAAAAAAAACTTGAAAAAGCTCCACAAGATCTGATTTGATAACATCCCAGCAAGCTTGGAAAAAAGCCATAGGGAAACCATCTGGGCCCGCAGCTTTATCCCCCTCAAAGTCTTTAACTACCCCAAAAACTTCTACATCATCAAAAGGCCTCAACAACCAGCCAACCTTGTCATCAGAGATTTTAGGAAAATTCAGCACATCCTGATGTGGGCGATAGACTTTATGTTCCGTAAATAAATTTTTATAAAACTGAATAATGCAATCCTCTATACTTTTTTGATCAGAAGGCAGTACCCCATCAACCTTGAGATTAGTAATTGCATTTTTTCTTCTATGTGAGTTAGCCATTTGATGAAAGAACTTTGTCTTGCTGTCCCTCTTCTTCAAGTAGAGCATTCTTGATATTTGCCTCCATCTAATCTCTTCCAAAAGGCTGATTTTTTTAAATTATGTTTGAAGCCTTGCCTTCTCTAACTTCTCCTCTTTTGATAGAACTATCACTTCCTCCTTTGCATCCAAAGCATTCAAATCACTCCACAGTTGTATTTTTTTCACAGCCACGTTTCCAAACTCCAATTCAATCAACTTCTTCAAGTTTGCCTTCAGGGCTTTTAATTTCATGGCCATTCTGTAGCTAGGTGTACCTTGGAATTGATAAGAATCCCACCAATCTTTCACCTTCCCCACAAAACCTTCCACCTAGAGCCACATATTCTCAAAACAAAAGGTCTTTGTCCCTTCTGAATTTCACCACCCTCCAGGATAATTGGAAAGTGATCAGATAAGACTCTAGCCAACCTCCTCTGTGACATATTGGGATAATGATCTTGCCAATCAGGAGAAAAAAGGAAAAAATCTATCTTGGATCCAGAGATGGAATTGGACCATGTATACCACTTGCCATAAGGATATCTAACAAATGCACAGAAAAGAAATGAAATCTGAGAAGTCATGCATTGCTCGAGTAAAATTAACAGCCCTGAATCGCTCCGTTGGGAAGCGAACAACATTGAAAACCCCTGATACACACCAAGGCATGTTCCACCAACTATGAAGACCCGACAAATCCTCCCGCAACAATCTACGCTCCCTGTCCACATGAGGACCATAAACACCAATGAATGCCCATTCAAAATTGTCACCCACATTCTTGAATCTGCAAGAAACTGAGTAGTGACCCACAGCTTCTTCTAACTTCTCCACTATCTACTATCCCACAAATCTAAAATCCCTCCTGAAGTGCCCAAAGAACCCAAGTACACCCAATCCACATAGTGACAACCCCATAAACTTCTAGCAAATCCCCTAATAATCAATTCCATCTTTGTCTCTTGTATACATATGATATCAGCTCGCCACATTTTTATAAGGTTCTTAATTTGAAGCCTTTTATCCCTTTCATGCAGCCCTCTCACATTCCAAGATAAAATCTTCAAATTCATTTAGACACAATCAAAGTCCTCCCCTTACTAACATTGCAAGTCCTAACTGAAGAAGAGTCATAATTAACAGAACTAAATAAGCTCCGTAGTTCTCGTAAACCCCTCCCACCTCCCTTTATTTTCTTTTTCTAAGTAGAGAACTCAGACTCCCTCTGTTTCATCTTTGCTACAAGGGTTTAAATTTTTTTTTTAATATTATATATGTATACAGGTTGAGTTTGGGCCGGGTATGCACAAAACCTGGACCCGACCCGAACACGTTTGGGGTTTGATTTTTAAAATCCAAACCCGACCCTATTGTGTAACAGGTCGGGTCGGATTGGGTACCTGCGGGTTGGGTTATATTTGCCATCCCTACTTTGGCATGCCCCACCCCTTGCCATCCCTAATTGCACATTATTGGTTCATAGGGTATTAAGAATGTCTCTTGGATTGGATTGAAAGACACTGAGACTCCACTTTTGTTTTCTTTTTTCTTTTTTATGGAAGGGAAACCAATTTCCTTTATATATATATCAATAAGGCATAAGACATATTGTCTTTATTCTTAAACCTATGTGTCTATTCAAGCCCCTCATAACATGTGAGTATGCATTGGGCATAAGATATATATGTGTGTATGTATTGGGCTGCCATGGCCAGCGTTTGGTTCGCGTAACGCCCATGGCCAGCGTTTGGTTCGCGTAACGTTTGTAATGTTAGATTCTTGGAATCTCATTGTAGGAATATAATATTATAGTGTTTGGTTTGATTCATTAGTTACATTTCCATCACATTCTAACTTCCAAGAATGTAACATTGCTTTGTTTGGTTGGTTCCTAAGATTCATAGTAATCATTACAATATTTATAACAAATTTCCAAAAAATCAATTTGAAATAACTAGACAAAATTTTACTTTTTAATTAAAAAGCACAAAATAACCAAAAAGGGTCTTACTCAATGTACAAAACTCCAAATTTTACGGGGTCTGTGATGCAGATTGGTTAAGGGAGAAGAGAATATTTTAATTTTTTATGTTGTTTCATCTTTCCTAGTGGATGATGTAGATTGGTTAAGGGAGAAGAAAATATTTTAAAAGCAAATAAATCCTAATTCCACTAGGAAAGATGAAACAACATAAAATATTAAAATATTTTCTTCTCCCTTAACCAATCTGCATCAATCTGGTAGAAACGAGGCACCTGCCGTTGCACCAAGGCTCAACCCCTTCAAAAAAAACTACATAATACTAAACAAAATTTTATTTCACTTTCCTCCACTTTCTCACCAACCAAACAGCTCAGATCCACCAAAAATAAAACAAATTTCTTTCACTTTCTTACACTTTCTTTCCAATCAAACACTTACACCATATTCACGAGCAAATAACCACAAAACAATTAAAGAAAATTTTGTTTCACTTTCTAACACTTTCTCACCAACCAAATAGCTTTAGATCCACAAAAAAAAAACAAAATTTTGTTTTCATCACAAAGTCAAAAAATCAAAACGCTTTTCTAGGTCTAACTTCTACTACTATGTTTCTATCTCTGAGCTCTCTGCTTCAACTTTCAGTCAATGGCCTCTGTACCTATCTCCTTGCTTTGTTTTTCCTAACAGCCTAAATCTCTCCGTTTCAGCTTCATTGCCTCTGATAACTTGATGTTTGCTTTTTCCTTGCTTTGATTCCTAATGCCAAAGGAGAATCGCAGTAGGATTAGGGTTTGGTTTGTAGATCTGCATAGCCATCCTTGTCTTTTGCAAGTGGAAGTGGTTAACTTGGTGACCCAACTCAGTTGCCATGTTCAATAAAATCAATGGCAGATTCTCTACCATGCTTCACACCCTAATCTCTGGACCCAAATTTCTCTCCTTAGCCTCCATTGTTGTTTGGACTATCCTCACCACGCAAGGATTTGAATTTGGAGAGAGAGAGAGAGAGAGAGAGAGAGGTTAGACTAGGGTTTGACATTTCCGATCGTGAAATATCGGCCAGGTGAAGTCATAGAGGTTTTGGAAGAGCAAACCCAATTGGCCTTGGTCCCTTTGAAGTGTTCAGATGTCGTGGAGGTGTCATCAACCCAAGTTGATGGGAATGAAGTACTTGTGGAGGATTGAATCTCAAACACTTGGTCAGAGTTTGCTGAGCTACCTAATGTAGGGGGTTTGTCACCTCTAATTGTGGAACCACTGGTCTTTTCTCTACCCTTGGCAATGGAAGGTTAGGAAGTGTTGGGTGTGGAGAATCCAGTGAGGGGAGAAGCTTACTCTGAGTGGTTCCAAAGCAGATTTAAAGGGTTTGATAACTTCGTGGGCACGTCCCTAGAAGGTTTGGAAAATCAAGCAACCACCTTTTTATTGGCTGTTGAGGTTGAATTACACCGTAGGGCTGCTTTGGAAAAAAAAAGCACGTGATTTGAAGAGTTCTGGAGTGAAAGGTATAAGAGAGCTAAAGGGTCTATTTAGCTCGATTAATTATGGTTCTACTTCAACTAGGTGTAGTGGTATTAAGAGGGAGCGGGCTCTTTCTGTTCCTAAATGAACTTGAAGATGATTTCTTGGAATGTCAGAGGATTGAATGAGGTTGGGAAGAGACTTCAGATTCATAATTTGTTGTGCATGGAGACTTGCTATTGTATGTTTGCAGGAGACTAAACTTGAATGGATTACTAGAGGAATTGTTAGAAGTATATGGAGCTGTCCATATGTAGATTGGTTGTACTTGGGTTCAGAAGGTGCTTCTGGAGGTATTGTATTGATGTGGGATCAGAGGGCAGTGGAAAAGGTGGAAGAAGTAGTAGGGCGCTTTTCTGTTTCATGTAGATTTAAATATGTAGGCGATCAATTTGAGTGGGCTTTTATAGGTTTATATGGGCCAAATTCGAACATGAGGCGTAGGAAGATGTGGGAGGAACTGATAGGGCTGATTAGTTGGTGGCATGTGCCATGGTGCCTAGGAGGTGACTTTAATATTATCCGCTTCCCATTGGAAATACTAGGGGCTACAACTTGTACTCGGGCTATGTATGAATTTTCAGATTTTATCTCACTTCATGGGCTGATGGATATACCTATGGAAGGAGGCCTTTATACTTGGTCCAACAATTCCTTTGCCTCTAGAATAGACCGGTTTCTTTTCTCTCCGCTTTTGGCAGATCACTTCACTCTATTGGAGGGGGGGAGTCATTGGAGAGGTAGAACTCCTTTTCGTTTTGAAAATGTGGTTGAAGGCAGAGAATTTTGTTAATAAAGTGAAAGCCTGGTGGACATCCTATTTGTTCCAAGGCAATCCTAGTTTTATACTAGCTAAGAAGTTGGTAGCTAAGAAGTTGGTAGCTTTGAAGTTGGATCTAAAAAAATGGAATGAAGTGGAGTTTGGCAATGTCACTTTAAAGAAATAGCAGTTATGGAACAAATTGAATGACTTGGATGTTAGAGAGGAGACTCATCCTTTAACAGCTGAGGAGAAGTTAGAACAAGTTAATCTCTGTACCGAGATTGAAAAGCTCACTTTTTTAGAAGAGATTAGTTGGAGGCAGAAGTCTAGGGTGCTACACTTGAGGGAGGGGGACGCAAGTACCAAATCTTTTCATAGAATGACTAATTCCAATAGAAGAAACAATGGTATTGAGAGCCTTATGGTTGATGGAATCTTGTCTTCTGATCAAGGTATGATTGCTGATTGTATTACTCAATTCTTTATGAATTTATACTGTGAGCAACAAGTTGTTCGACCTTTTCCAGAAGTCTTGGTATTTCCTAGGATATCCGGTGATAATGCTAATTGGCTAGATAGACCCTTTGAGGAGGTAGAAGTTTTTGATGTCATATAGAATTTTAATGGTGACAAAGCGCCAGGATCGGATGGGTTTCCAATGGCCTTCTTCCAAGCATGTTGGGGTATTCTTAAAACTGATCTTATGGTTGTATTTCACCATTTTTTTGCTAAAGGTCAGTTTGAGAAAATCTTGAATGCAACGTTCATCACTCTCATCCCTAAAAAAAATCCAGCAATTGAAATCAAAGATTTTCACCCCATTAGTCTTGTTGGGGGGTTTATAAAATCATTGCTAAGGTCTTAGCCACCAGACTTCGCACGGTCATGGAAGATATAATTTCTTCTTCTCAAAATGCTTTTGTGAGGAACAGGCAAATTCTTGACCTTGTGCTTATTTCTAACGAATGCCCTGACAGTAGAGTGAAAACTGGTTTGCCAGGGATACTTTGCAAATTAGATGTTGAGAAGGCTTTTGATTATGTCAACTGGGGTTTTCTTATGCAATTATTAGAATGGAGTGGGTTCTTTGCTAAATGGAGGTGGTGGATTTTCTTTTGTATATCTACAGTTTGCTTCTCTATTTTAATAAATGGCTCTCCTTGTGGGTTTTTTGAAAGCTCTAGGGGTTGAGACAAGGTGACCCATTGTCCTCTTTGTTGTTTGTCTTGGTGTTGGAAGCCCTTGGGAGAATGTTGGATAAGGCTGTCCATGATGGTCACATGTCAGGCTTTGGTGTAGGTTGTTTAGACGGAAGATCTTTGGAGGTGTCACATCTGCTCTTTGCAGACGACACTTTAATTTTTTGTGATGTTGATTTGGATTAGGTTTTGTTTCTCCTTATGATTCTCATTTGGTTTGAGGCTGTTTCTGGTCTAAAAATAAATTTGGGCAAGTTAGAGTTGGTTCCTGTTGGTATGGTGCCTAATCTTGACTTATTGTTGAATGTCCTTGGTTGTGAACAAGGTACCCTTCCAATGAAATATTTAGGCCTTCCTTTGGGAGCTAAATTCAAGGATAAGACAATTTGGAACCCAATTCTGGAAAAGATAGAACAGAGATTAGCAGGATGGAAACGTTTGTACTTATCCAAGGGAGGTAAAGTCACTTTAATTAAAAGCACTCTTTCTAATTTACCCACTTATTTTTTATCTTTATTTCCTATTCCTGCTTCTGTGGCTAACCGAATTGAGAAACTTCAGAGGAATTTCTTATGGGGTGGCATTGGTGATGAACTAAAATTCAATTTGGTTAAATGGGCTACTGTTTGCACTCCCATTGCTTTGGGTGGTTTGGGGATAAGAAAGGTAAGACTTTTTAATGAAGCTCTGGTGGGGAAGTGGCTATGGAGATTTGGGATGGAGAGGGCTGCCCTTTGGAGGCAAGTGATAGTCGTGAAATATGGCTGTGCATGGGATAGTTGGTGTACTAGGCCTACTAATGGTCCATATGGTGCTGGCTTGTGGAAAAATATTAATCAGGGATGACCTTCTTTCTCTTGCCACATTCTATATGATATTGGGGATGGGTCTAGGGTGAAATTTTGGCAAGACCGTTGGTGTGGTGAAACATCTCTTGCAGTCAGCTATCTTGAATTGTTTAGATTTTGTTGAGATCAAGAGGTTAGTGTGGATGAGGTTATGAAGTTTGATATCAGAATCCTATTTTGGGATGTAAGTTTCTTTAGGGGTGTGCATGCTTGGGAACTAGAGGCACTGGCCGGTTTCATAGATACCATATATGGTGCGTCGGTGAAAGGGCTTGGTGAGGATAAGATGTGTTGGAAATTTGATAGAGAGAGGAGCTTCACGGTTAGGGATTATTACAATCTCTTAGTGTGCTCTAATGACTATTGCTTTCCTTGGAAAAACATTTGGAATTAGAAGATTCCTTCTCGAGTAGTATTCTTTGTTTGGACTGTCGCTTTAGGGAAATGCTTAATGATTGACAATTTACGAAGAAGGAAGGTTTGGATATTGGATTGGTGCTATATGTGCAAGTGTAATGGTGAATCGGTTGATCATCTTTTTCTTCATTGTTCGGTTGCAATGGATATGTGGGCTATGGTGTTCGGTTTGTTTGGGGTGAGCTGGGTTATGCCATAATCTGTAGTGGGGCTTCTAGCATGTTGGGAAGGTAGTTTTGGCTGTCATTGAAATGGGTATATATGGCTTATGGTTCCCCATTGCTTATTGTGGTGCCTTTGGAGGTAGAGAAATAGTCGGTGTTTTAAAGATAAGGAGAGATTCATATCATACTTGGAGCTATTTTTCTATAGAACATTAATAGATTGGTTGGCTGCCTTGCGAAACCAATCTTTTATATCATTTCTTGATTTCTTAGATTCTTGTAATTTTTGTTCTTGATTGTTTGACCCCTTGTACACTCCCTGTGTACTAGGGTGTTTAACCTTTTTTTTTTATATCAATAAACTTTTTACTTAAAAAAAAAAAAAGACATTTCTGATCTGATCGTGAAATAAAGAAATATATCCAAGACAATTTTGTAATCAAAATTTAGTGGCCTAAGCAATTTTGTCAATTGAAAAAATTATCACATTTCCATAAATAGGTAATATAAGATTAACATTATTTAATAAGGTAATCAAATTACTAAAATTTATGGTAATGTGAAATTCTTAGGAATCTTACAATACCGTAATGTTGTGTACAAATAAACAAACCAAACACCCTAATATTCACATTACGGTAATGTGGTTGTAATGTTTATCACATTACGGCAAATCAAATGCCCCTTAAGGCTAATATAATAATAATAATAATAATAATAATAATAATAATAATAATAATAATAAGTGGCAATGCTAACATTAACACAACTTGACCTCCTCCTTAGGAACTGAAGTTCTTTTGCTACAAAGTCTTTGGGTTCTTTTTGCGGGTAGAGGAACCTGTGGCATCTGGTTAATCAAAGGAACATGTGGTGGTGAAGAGATTTGTGGTGAAAGGTAGAGGGGATGGGGTGAAGAGGTTGGGGGCAGAATTTGCTTGGTTGGGAATGAAGTGTGTAGGAGAAAGGAATGGATGGTGTGAGAAGGCTGGGTAGGAGGCTAAGGTGAAGGGTTTAATTGGGTGGAACTTGGTTGGTAGGTAAAAGGAGGTTGGGGTTAGAACCCATTGGAGGGAGTTGGTGGAATGAAGGAGATAGGGCCTTTGCAATTGAGTGCATAGAGGCAAGGGTTGCATGAATCTCTCTCTCTCTCTCTCTCTCTCTCCCCCCCCCCCCCTTTTAGCTAGGTATACAAGATGGTCTAAGAAATTCATAGATTTGGTTGTCACGAACAAGTTCTTTTGTGCGGTTGGAAGGAGTGGTCTTTTAATAGAATTGAGCTTGCAGTGGTTATATTGAAGTCACTTTTCCTAAGACTACTTTTTTAGTTAATTGGTACATTACACACACTCCCCCAGTGGTCTTAAACCCATGGCCTCACCATCCACCCAGTAGAGGAGAATGCCAATTGAGCTAGAGCTTGTTGGCAACTTTTCCTAAGATTAATTTTTCATGCAATGAGCACAATTAAGGGTTGGTTCTTTTCCTTGTCTTTTTTGGATCTCTAAAATTTTATATCTTAACTTCCGTTTTCCTTTAATGAGTATCATTTGTATACTTCCCATACACTAGGGATACACTCTTTTCATTTTCTTTTGAGTTATTGTTTAGAAAAATCAACTTTTTAAGGAAACATCTGTTAATGCACTGCTTTCAAGTAAAAAGGTATAAGTTCCAAAACAACCTGTTTTAATTTAAGCTCACATAAAAGTAATAAAAAAAGGTATTGACTTTTTGAGTAAAGTAAATGATAAGTTGGGAAAGTTGCATATTGACTTTTCAAAGAGAACCATAATTTGGGACATGCTTAAATGGAATAAACAACCAACAAAATGGGATGGAGTAGTAAACAGTGCTACTATAGAACATAAATTATTATTATTATTATTATTATTATTATTATTATTATTATTATTTTTTGGATTAGCAAGATGCACACTCACCAGTTAAGTTCCCATAACCTCACTCTACCTCATTTTATGGGGGGAGAAGTGCCATTTGTCACTTATAAATAGAATCAACGTTTACTTATCACTCGCATCCCTGCCATCTATGTTTTAAAAGATTTTTCTGACTATATATGCATTTCTTTTTTTATCTATCCTATATACGTATTCCATTTCTATAGCGATACTCATAACTTGAGAGTCATCCTTTAGGATCTAATCTATTATCCAAAAATGTATACCAGCTCTGAGCTTTTATTTTAGATAGGAGGATTGTTTTTCTCTATATCTTGATTTAGCTTTTCTTCAATGTAGATGTTAGTCAAAATATGGAGTCTGAGGGGAATGATGGGCAATTGAGATCAGGGCATTCTACTCTAGAAAAGGCTGAAGTGAAGATCCCATTTAACACCGGTGCTGTGAAAGAAAGTGGTGGTAATTTCATATTTTCTAGTCCTTCAAATGAGCCATTGACAGCAAAAAAGGAGGAATCAGGTTTGAACTATGAGGATATGAAGAACATAAAATCAGGAAAAGATCTGGGTACTGCTGAGGACAGCAGAAGCCTAGATAAGGTTGATGGGAAAGGTGTTGAGGCCCTTCCAGAAGAGAAGGCCTCTAAAGACCACAGTGAATCGCATTCCAATACCAAGGCTCATTTGTGTAACAAGGAGATTTTAAATGCTAATACCAGCTTTCTTTCTAGCATCAATGGAAATGAGATGACTGATACCATCCCAATGAGTAGTCACTCAGTCGAGGAGGCCAACGGTGTGATGAATTCCAAGGAAATGAAGCAAATTGACTTGCAATCAGGGGATGACAAAAAGCGACTGGCATCAAGGTCTGGTGCAATTTATTCTTGATTTTTCCTATCATACAACCAAAGTGTTGGCTTAAACTGCTTATCTTCTCTTTTGTGGTGGGATGTTGACACCAATTTCAAAAAATAACACTTGAGCCAGTTCCTACTAACCATTAGGTTTTTCCAGATTGGCTGCTCCTGATACAAGGACTGGAGGTCTGTCCCCTGGTGCTGAGATTAAAGATGGAAACGACTGCCCGGCGGTTATTTGTGACTTTTTTGCAAAAGGGTGGTGCATCAAAGGTAGTTCATGTAGGTTTCTTCATATAAAAAAAGGTGATTCGAATAGTACTACCCAAAAGCATGAGGCAGATGTAGCTTCTGTGAATTGGAAAAGAGAAGCTCAGCTTGATGAAGGTATATCATTATCTTGTGGAGTATAGATGTTCAAGATCCTTCTCTGCTATGACGATTCTGATAAGCACCATTTCCTGTAACAGGTTTGAGAGAGATTAGTGAGAGGTCAATGTCACCTGGTTTTCCTGAGCCACTGGCTTCTTCAGTTGGAAATAGTTCTTCACATCTAGAAACAATCCTGCCTAAGGATCTTGGAGAAAGCCAAAGGTGGAATGAGTTTCATGGACAACATAAGCTTCCATTGCTTAAGAAAGAGGATTCATCTTTGTGCATTACCCCTGACTCCCAGCAATTACCTTCATCTAAAGATGATCCTAGCTTTGTCTCAAGGTTTAAGGATGTAGGAAGAGATATTCAGACACTAAATTGGCCTGCTGACCATGCTTCTTCAAACGGCACAGGAAGTTCTATGGTAAGGAACAGCTTGCTTCCTGAGTATGGGTTTTCTTCAAGTGGCTCTGATCTGTTGTCTCGGAATTACCACAGTGGGATTTTCTCTTCTCATTCAAGCAGTATGGAGGAAATGGCTAGCGTTCGGAGCCAACATAAACACAATGACTTTACTTTACCCCTTAGGAGCCATTCTCGAAATTTGACCTCAAACACTTCTCTTCCAACTACTGGCATGTTGCCATCTCACTCTATCTCTACCTGGACAGCATCTTCATCGCCATTTACTTTTTCCTCTTTCAGTATAAGTCATCTTGGTTCTCAAAAGCTTTTGGATGGTGAGAAAGAGTGCCATGCTTCTAGGTCATCTTCCTTGCTGCAATTCTCTTCTCCCTTCCCTACTTCTGAATCAAAAAATTTACCTGTAACCAATGTACCGTTATGCTCTGCTGAGCATAAAACAAAATTTTCTTCAAATGATTGGGAGCCTTCTGTACCTTTCCGACCATCTTTTTTTATCCCTCCTATGAGTATATCATCTCCAGGAAGCCAGTATGACCCTCTTCGTGATAGCACTGAGTCACCCAAGATAGGAGATGAATCCTTTAACATTTCTCTCTATGGTCATGGGACATCCATCATGGACAAATCACATCTGCAGAAATATGGTGATTCTGTATTACCTGGGACCCTGGGACCAGAATGTAATGATGATACGACTTCTGTATCTTCTCATAATAAATTTTATGACAATGTGTTGGACAAAAGTTGCCATGCAATTGAAAGAGATTCACTTGCTACTGAGGCAGATACAGGAGGAACTTCTGTTGACTGGAAAAATGGGAGAATGCCTAAAGAAGAGAATCTCTGCGGCACCTCTCATGCCAATGATACTACTACAAAAAGGCGCAAGCTCAATGATGAGCATGCTTCAAGTCATCAAAATGATGGTTCAAGACACAGAAAGGACTTGAAATTGAGCAGGGCTAGACAGGACAATGAAATGGATGTTGTCCCTAAGATGGATGGAAATGTGCACAAAGAATCAAAAGCACAGAGACATTTTCGTGCTGCTCTTATAGATTTGGTTAAAGAATTGTTGAAACCAAAATGGCGTGATGGTCATCTCAGTAAAGATGCACACAACATGATAGTAAAAAAAGTGGTTGACAAGGTTCTTAGCACCTTACAGTCTCACCAAATTCCACCCACCATGGAATTAGTAGAGCAATATCTCTCTTCATTTGGTTCGAAAATTACAAAACTTGTTGAGGTAAGTGTCTTGAATCTAGAAACAAAATATACTAGAAAATACAATCTTGGGAACATAATTTGTTCCTGAATTTGACCATTAATTTTTAATTTGCAGGGATACGTTGATAAATATGGCAAATCTTGAGATGCTAGGCTAAGTGCTTTTTCTTTGTACAGTTTCATACACTTGCAGCGAATTGGAAGTCATCAACAGTTTGTCTGAGGCTATATTAATGGAATTTAAACTAGACAACATGATATGTGTTGGTTTCCCTTTGAGTGTTTTTCTTCATTTATTGTTTGTGTTTTTTGTAATTTGATCCATTTTGGAGTAAACTGTACATATTCTGTCTCTTTCAATTTTGTAGCAGGCTGTGTCATGAAAGGAAGAGGTTGGGCCTTAGATGGCAAGTGCCCTTGATTAAGGCATAAAAGAATTAGTTGTGTTATTTCCTTTGATACGTCATTATTGCATAAGAGACTTGTTAAATTTAATTGGCTTCTAATAACCCAACATGGCAGAAGCGTGTTTGATTAACTAGTTGGTGAGGCAATAACTTTCCAAGGTGATGATCAGTAGTTGGTCCAAGAGGATGATCATCTTCACTCGGATTGAAACACTACCCAAACTCCTCTGGGAGTAGGGGAATTCTTCGCAATGGGCAAAAGCCTGACGGTGGAGGTAGATGGCCTATGGTCAACTTCTTTTTCCAGAGAAGAAGCAGTGATGGTATCCAAGAAATAAGCACCAACTAACTTTGTGCTAGTAATAGGTGATGCAAATGTTATCCAGAATGATTTGACGTAAAGCGTCTGTAGGTGGTTTTTTAAGTTTGTTGTCAAATCCCAGGGTTCAACCCTTGACAAGTGGTGGCAACTACCAAGCTAGAGTATGATAGGGGTAGAGGGAATTTCTCGGGAGCGGTGAAATGCTTAAAGATTAGAAAGAACACCAACGAAAACACTTTGCTAGGCTGACACTAACACTGAGATGAAAGCTAAGGGAGCGAATGGGGAGGATTGAGATAATTATTTTGGAAAACATTTACTAAGTAATATAAATGATAATTGCAACGTATGTAAAAGTCACATTAATATACTGGCAGCAATTACTTTATAATTTTGAGCACACTTGAAAGTTATATGTTCAATCTAACTACTAAATTTATGTTTAACTAATTATTTGATTAGAAGAAAAAAGTACAAACAGGGAAATTTCATAGAGATATTATTTGTTAATTAGTAATAAATAAAGAAAAGTAATTAATGTGGAAGTATTTATAAATATATAATTGCAGATTGGAAAAACTATTCAAACTTCTTGGGTGTCTTTTGATTTTTTCTAACAAAATAATATAATATTTTCTTTTCCTTGGGCTTCATTTATTCACCTCTTATTTTTAAACTCTGAAAGCTTAAGTAATTAAGCAAAAAAAACTAAAAGGGATTTTGTTCCCTCACAAGTTTGATTGCCAACAAGATGAAAATGATAAGAAAATGTGGAAACAAAATATTAAATATTATTTAGGGAGTTGACATATGGATATTATATTAATGTTGACATGGGAAGCATCCAACAAGTTTTCTGTACGCACACAAATGTTTCATTTAATGACTTATTTATTTATTAATTTTAAAAGAATGGTTCCACCAGCAATTTATTCTTGGAAGGGAAGGCATCTCAATACTATTGTTAACTAGTTAGGGGAGCAAATGCACAGCAGCTCTTGACACTCCCTTCTCTCCCTTACGGTCTTGTGTTCATTCATTCATAGTGTTTCACGACATATTCTTTGTTTTATGTGCTCTCTGTTAGGCTATGCTAGTTCATCAAAAAAGGCTAAGCTAGAACTCATCACTGGACATCTGGACTATTTTTGCAAGTAGGATACTAGGTTGGAATTGCAAATGAACTGGTTCCTTGAACGTCGTGTAGATATCTGAAATGTATGCTCATTTAAACTTTTGGATAAACTAGTTACAATATAGGTTGCAGTGTATTTGAGGTTTACTTTTGTTCGATAATTAGTTCTGTTTTTCATGCTTTCTAGTTGTGGTTATTATATTCCTGTGTTTATAGATAATATGTGCAGTCAGGGGCGTAGCTAAGTGTAAGGGTTGGGGGGGGGGGGGGGGGGGGGGGGATTTTGAAATTTTATAAAATATATATATATAATTATTTTAATGTTTTCAAAATTTAGTCTATAAAAAAAGAGTTGCCCCCCTCCCCAATATTTGATTTAGTCCAATAATGCTCTTAAAAAAAAAAATTGGTCTAATAGTTATAGAGACATAACATTATTTTTCACAATTCTATTTTTTATTGTAAAATATGCTCTTATATTTGTTAAATATTTAATAAAGTTTTGCACCAAACATGTTTAGATCTATATATTTTTCAACCCGTTATATGGAAATTAACAAGTCATTGACTCATTAAAAAAATATTGTCATTAAAACTACACATGAAATGTCTATTTAATTGTCACATAATGAGTTAGAGTAAGATAGCTTTAAATATGTTTGGAGTTTAACTTCTTCCTCCAAGCTTTGAATCATTCATGTTTTTGAAACTTTTATTAGTTCAATTGAAAATTTGTTACTTACTTTAGTATAAAATTTGATAATTTGTATTAAAAATGAAACATTTTAAGAATTTCACTATAAAAATAGTAAAAATGAATTTTATTTTGTGAAAGATCCCATCAAACATAATTTTGATTGAAAATACTAAGTTTTTTTTTTTTTGGTGTGTATATATAGAACTTATCAAATAAAAAAGTGTGTATATATATGTGTGTATGTGGGGTTGTCTTGATAAATATATTAGTATTGCAACTTGACCCACAAACAAAAATTCCTGGCTCTTCCCTGTGTGCACGTTTTGCTACATTGTTTTGTTGCTCATATCTGGAGATATTTGTGGAGTGAGGTACTTATCACATTTTTATTATGTCATGCATTTGGATATTTGTGGAGTGAGGTACTTATCACATTTTTATTATGTCATGCCTTTGGTTTCTTAAGTTTCAATTTTAAACCCCCAATGCACGTTGCCAGAATGTGTTTTCACAGAACACTGTATTTTTTAGGTTCTGTCAAACAGCCTTTCTTTTTTTTTTTTTTTTTAAGCTGGTGTTCATCAATAATTAAAAGTCACCGATGATATAGAATTTTTCTTTTGGTTAATACTTTGTAGTATTTCCTTTAGACTTAATTAACCATGTTCATAATGAGGACCCATGGTCTCTGTTATCTGTTGACTAAATTTTTTTGTCTATAAGAATAGTAGGAAAAATACAATGCTAAAAGATGCAGGATATTTAAGTCTCAAGAGGTAAAGAGATTATATTGGGTTTAGCTTTTGACCTTCTGGGAAAATGCAGTATATTGGGTTTAGTTTTAGTAAAAATTGATCTCCAGGATATACTATATTTCTATAAGCAGTCATTCAGTGAATTGATGAGGAACAATTTCCTTTAGAACGAGGTGGAAAAATAAGTGTGCTAAAGAGTTGTGCAACTATGAGCACCCATTAACTAATTGGATTATGTTATATGATGACTGCTGAGTTTAGGGTGTGCTTGTTTTTTAGCTTTATGTGTTGTACTGCCATAAAATGTTTCATAAAATGCTAATGTAATAGTATTGCATATGGGATATTGCAAAAAAGGGAAGCGAGGGTTTAGAAAAAATAACTTGAAGTTGAAATTTCAAAAGTTCTTAGATAAAGAGTGGGTGGTGAAGAGATTATGTAAAGTGAGAAGAGATTAGGGTAGAACTGGTGAATTATTCTTAAGTGTGTATTGGTGCTTAATTATATTGATTTATAGGCCTAGGGCTGTTCTCAGTAGACTGCTGGCTGCTGGGGCCATACATATACATGCAACTGTAATTGTGTAAAGTGAGAAGAGATTGGGATGCAGAAATGTGCAACGAAATATTTAGTTCTCGTCATTAGTGCTTATGTCATACAATCTTAGGAAAGAACCATGTCTAAATTTTTATTTAGTGCTGCTTACTGTAATACCTCAGGTAGAATTGAAGACTAACAACTTCCTAAACGTAATAACCTCCTAAGCAAAATGTTCATCCCAACTAAATAAAATGGATTCCCAATGAATTCAATTAAAAGATAAAATTGAAAAGAGAGGCCATTAGGTTAATGGAACTTCAAATTTGACTGGGAACGGTATGCACTTTTACAGTTGGTGTAATTGCACGGCATTTGCTTGCAAGGGGAGAGAAATGTCTGGAATAGCTTCCGGCCAAATGATGACCTTTCTGCAGTGTGCTTATTTTCCTGATTATTCACCATGTGATTTGGTTTATCAGAGACTTTCATGCAACTTGTGTTGTCACTTGATCTCCTGCTGCTGCTACGGGTTGCTGGCAATGAGTCTTGGGCCAACAACAAGTCTTGGGAGGACTGAGTGATCAAATGAGATCGCTTTGATTGAAGTAGGAAAGCTTCTGGCTGGATCTTATCATCAGACATTAAAAGATCAGCTGGGAAATATTTGATTGGATCGGTAGCATTCAAATCTGGTCTAGAGCGGCCAAATTCAAATTCTGGATCTTGCTTGTTGATTTGGTTGGCACTGATATTAGGTGATTGTGATTGCTGATCTTGAATACATACAAGACCAGCAAAGGAGAGTGATTCAGCTGAACTGTTATCTGCTGCAGCATCCTTGGATATCTTGTTTCACAGTTTGGTTGCCATTGATTATGAGACTATGTGTGCCGGTATCCAGAGCTTTTATATGTACGTGCAAAACTGGATACTGTTTGGAAGTGCAGATTTGTTCTGCAGCTTTTGTTTTTCTTCTTCACTTGTTGCCGCCTTTATTTTCCTATTAAAAATAAAGGTAAAAGTGATCAAGCTGAGAAGCTATCCTAATTGTTTTGATGCTATACCTGATGATTGTAAAAGTGCAAGGTGACTCGAAGTAAAATAGTTTTCCTGTCATCATTACAAGCAACGTGTGAGTTTTTGTTTCCTAATCTCTTTGGTGGATTTACCAAAGATTTGTGTAGTCTTATGTTGAACCTGTTGTCTATCATTTTTTACACGACAGTAGAAGTACTTGGGCTATGTGAAAGTTTACTGCTGCAATTCCCGTCTATAGGCAAAAACACGATCACGTCAATGTCAATGGTGCTCTCTGAAAACTGTGCCAAGGCTCAAGATCAGTCCAATTAGCCGAAACAATGTTAATGTCTGTTTATTAAAAGCAAGCAAAATCTATTTCGTTTGACTGACCATGCAATCTACATTGTAAGCCCAATGCTCAAAGACTCAAACTTTTGGGTTTATTTAGGGCTGTTTAGTACATGCGTTTAAATAAATGTTGGGTAAACTACATATTTAGTCCCTAACCTTTACACCATATTTCAATTTAGTCCTTAAGCTTTCAATGGTGTCAATTTGGTCCTTAACTTTTTAATGTCGTATCAATTTAGTCCTTGCCATTATATATTAGATGAAAATTGTTTACATGGCAAATAGCCAAAATAAAATTTTAGTTTATTATCACATCAACAGAAGCTAATTTTTTATTTTGGCCATTAGACATGTCATTAATTTTCATCCAAAAGATAATTGTAATGATTAAATTGACACATTAAAGAAAGGTTAGAGACCAAATTGACACAATTAAAAGGTTAGGGATCAAATTGAAATATAGTGTATAGGATAGGGACCAAATACGTAGTTTACCTTTTCAGTTTTTAAACAATATTACAAGTATTTTCATACACTTTTTCATTCACACGTGTTTTCAAAAAAATTGAAACTGTTGTTTAAATACACGTACCAAACAAGCCCTTACTATTCCTGATTTAGTTGGATTGTTTGTAATGTTGAGATTTCGTTAGACTGCTTAAGAGGTTGCGACTAAAGTTATCTAGTATTTTTAGGGTAACTCTGACTTTTAAAAGTTAAAACCCTTCTTTCCATTTGCAAATGAGTGGATTAAATTTTGTTAGGTTCTTAACATTTAAAGAAATTATTGGTTACACCATGTTAGTATCTATTTATAACCACTGCACACCCTTGGTGCGATAGTCATTTCGCAAGTATAAGTATTCGTAGAGTGCGGGGGGCAAGGGCAGGAGTTCAAGTCTCCAAGAGAGAGTTTCACATGCATATACACTTAGATTAGGTAAGAGTAGAATGTCTATCTATTTATAGGGTTCGACTTACCTCCGACACTTTTTTAATTGAACATGTCCTTTTATTTTAAATATACAATGGCAAGTGGTATGAGTTTTAATCTCCACATTTTATTTAGTTAGTGGATGATGTGGCAGTTTCTCATTAAAATAAAAGGAGATTCTAGTTAAAAAAGTACTGGAGGTTATCCAAATCCCTATTTATATTCTTCAATATTCATTTTTGAACTTTTTTTTCCCTTTTACATGTATTTAAAAAAAAAACGAAAAAAATATGTTAAAAACTATGTTTGAGGTTTTTCTTTAATCCTTTTTTTGTTTGTGCCAAAAAAATATGGGTAAAGTTGGTCTGACCCATAAAATATTGAATGGGTAATAAAAATATAAATTCGTTTTAATTTGACCTATTTTTAACACAACTTGTTTGCTAGATTTGATAAACCTGTAAGTAAAAACAGTTAAAATCTGTAAATTGGTGGTTTAATAGGTAAAAACCAAGAATTGGACAATTTTTCGATTCTTTGACCGTTTTGGTTTTTAAATTCATGGCACAAAATATAAACCTGTTGTTTTTTACACAAAACAATGCTGTTTTGAAGTCTATATAGTCACAAAATGACTTCATTTTGAATGTATAGCTATCACTGGCCATAAATAGTGCAATCTATATATATATATATATATATATATATATATATATATATATAGAGAGAGAGAGAGAGAGAGAGAGAGAGAGAGAGAGAGAGAGAGAGAGAGAGAGAGAGAGAGGTTAGATTGAAATTATTCTTTGTGTAGTTTTAAGCAATGTTACACCACTTAATACTTTTTAATTGGATGTGAATTTTGACTAATCCACTGGTGGATTACATTTATCTTCGTATATTTTCCATACTTACAAAATTTTAAGGTAATCAAAGATCAATAGTCATGTCATCAATCAATTATTTAAATTCAAGTTTTTGTAGTTTAAAATAAAGCATAAAAAATGAGTTTACAGATTGAATGTTAATAACACCCAATTGTCATAAAAATTGATATGCATGTTATGAACATATAAAACATGTAATCCAACAGTGAAATTTTCAAAATATGAATTGAATAACAAGTTATTGGATTATGTAACAGTACTTATATATATGTTGGGGAGAGAAACACATTGGAAAGACTCCTTGAATAGTTATTATAATATATAGAGACATCACTTAATCCAAAAAATTCAACCCAATGGGTATGAGCTCAACTATGTTATATTAACTACTCTTTCTTCTCATTAGTTTCTAATATGAGACTTAACTTGTAGTACTTCGGTTAGTCTTGCTTAGTCTCCCCCTTGAATGAAAGCCTTTTTCTTAACAATCTAAGTGTCATGCATTACTAGCACCAATAGTGTGCCCTTTTACTCAACCATGTTTGAGGTGGACTTGAGAGTTCTCCTTGCACAAATATGAGGGTCACGACTCACCACCAATGGTGGAGCTAGAAAATTTTCACAAGAGAAGCCAAGATGTATCATTGTATATTAGTAGCCTTAACTTTCTCAATATAAATGCAAGACTTTATTTTTGGAAAACAGAAAATAATATTTTGCTAAAGAGATTTGCATAAATAATTTTATAAACCTATGCTTTAGATGCTCCTAAAATTAATGATTTACATATGACAAAAAAAAAAATCAATATTAAAAGGAAAATAAATGAGACTACAATAAATTAAAGAGCAATTATACTTTTTTTTTTTAAAATGCAGGGGGTTACCTAAAATTTACTCAATCTTATTAATTTTTAACAGTAAAACAGAGTGCCTTACCCCCCCCCCCCCTCCCCTCCACTCCAATCCACTCCACTAGAACCCTTACTCAACCATAGGTGAGAGAACATGAAAGTCTTCCTCGTTCTACTTGGTGGAACCCACTAACAAACACTTGCCCTTGACACGCACCTAGTAAAACCTTTACTCAACCACGAGTGAGAGAACACAAGAATCTTCCTCATTCTACTTGGTGGAATCCACTAACAAACACTTTGTGGAGACTCATTGAGTAATTAATATAACATTTAGAGACACCACTAGAACCCTTACTCAACCATAGGTGAGAGAATATGGGAGTCTTCCTCATTCTACCTAGCGGGACCCACTAAAAAACACTTGCCCTTGACATGCACCTAGTAGTACCTTTACCCTTTACTCAACCACAGGTGAGAGAACAAGGGAACCATCCGGTCTGATACCAATTGTTGGGGAAAAAAAAAACACTTTGGGAAGACTCATTATGAAGTAATTAATATAACGTGTAGATACACCACCTAGCCCAAAAGCTTAAATCCAATAGATATGAGCTTAATTATGTTATATTAACTACTCTTTTTTCTCATTAATATCCAATGTGAGACTTCACTACTTAATCAATCTCATTACTCGCACGTGAATATATATAAAGGGTTGAGTTCAAGTTACATCGCCCAATAACTTTCTATTAGATTCTACTTAAATATATATTCTTAATTTGTCACATTATTATCTTAAAAAAAAAAAAACCTTCCATTTTCACATTAATGTGCACAACCATTCATATTACCCCAAAATAAAAAAGTAATGCTACAGAAACAAATTATTTTACAATATTTTTACAAACTGCTGATGTAACTTTAGCATTTTCCAAATAGTTATTGTAAGTAAAATTGTCATGGACCAATATTAGAACTAGTAAGAATTTGTCATATTAGCAGTTTGTAAAAATATTGTAAAATAGTTTATGTCTGTAGCATTACTCAAAATAAAAATGAGTTTTACTTTTTACTCATAAATGTGGACAACAGTTCTCTCTTCTTTGGCTTTTGGTTTCTCACTTTATCCCTATACGTTTATATCTCCATTCAAGCCTCAATACACTCAATTTGACCTTATTAAATTAAATGAGTATTTCATTATTATTCCTTAAATGGTATTATCTCCTCAAATTTTTCCCAGAATGTTCTTTCCAACTGCTTTGTGACCTGTTTGAACATTATCTGTTTTATGAAATCATTACATCATATTGGTAGAACTTACTAATCGTGACTTGAACGTCATTTAAGTTCTTTGCTTTAGCATCCTTCATTATGCTGCAAACATAGAGAGAGAAATTTGCAAGGCTTACAGTATAATATTTTTATATTTTGACTGAAAATTTCTGCACCATAAGGATCTCGCTGACAATTGCATTATTTATTTATTTATTTTTATATCTCAACTTATCCTCAAGATTTCCATCATTATTAAAAAATCAAAATCAAAATGAAATGAAAAAAATGGTCAAAATATTTGAAAGATAGGTGAAACTTCTATTGCTTAATCTAGGAGATTAATTTAGTAAGAACAGTTCAAAAAATTTTAGGAGAGAGGGACTGGAGTTAAAATGAGAAATATAAAGTGGAGGTGACTCCATTGCATCACCTATGTAATCTGAGTTGATGGATGATGGTGGCTTCTCATCAAACATGAGGTGGAGGTGCAAAATCCAATATGTATAATCTAAGAAGTAAGGAACACATTGAAAGCAAATAATTCAGAGATCAGTTTTGTTATTTTCATATAGAACACACTCAATCTGAATAATCTCGACAATAGTTCATGTACATTGTACAATCCTTTGTGCAAGATTGGATTATGAGCCCCCTTTCAATTCCCTTACCAAATCTCATTAACAAATTCTAAATGAAATATAAATAAAAATCAACAGGCTAAAAATAACAAAAAAGAAGAAGATAATAGTTAAAATAGAAAATCAAAACATGATAGTAAAATGGTATACCTACGAATTTGGGCAGGCGTGAATCAATAAACACCAGGCGAAATATATGGTGATCAATGTAGAAGGTAACTGTTGGGAGATTTTCATATACAACACAAACTTAATCTAAAGAATCTCAACAATAGTTCAAGAACAATCCTTTTCGTAGGATTGGATTATGAGCCCCCTTTCGATTCCCTTACGTTGCTAATCTCATTAACAAATTCTAAATGGGACACATGTTACCATTACATGCTTCCTTCAATTTTCAAAAAAAAAAAAAGGTTAAGCCTACTATAACTTGAAGAAATGTTACACAGTCAATATCTTTTTACTAGATGCAAATTTTGATAAATTCATCGTTGGATTACATCATCTTTCATATATTCTTCATACTTGCAAAATTTCAAAACAATAAAAGATTAATAACTATGCCATCAATCAAATGTTTAAATTTCAAGTTTTTATAATTTAAAATTATGCATAAAAATGGGTTTATGGTTTGTTGATGCCCATTTTGGCAAAAAGGCCCAATAACAAGAAGAAGCCCAACAATACAAAAGGAGTAAAAGAAGAAGAATTAGCAAAGTAAGGAAAACCATTAAGCCCAAATGGTAGGAATAATGGTCCACAAGCCTATAAAGTAGTAAGAAAGGCCCCCAACGAAAGCAAACGGGTCCAGGGGAGCCCAGAGAAGGAAGTAGTAAGCCTATGGGATTCAAAAGAAGTAGAAAGCAAGCAAAAATGGGCCAGAGGAGCCCAAAGAAAGGAATTAGTAAAAGGAGTTGGTGTAAATGCCAACAAACCCCAACAGCAAAGGATATAGTGATTAGGTCGGGGAAGCCTGAAAGATTTAGTAAAAACCTATGTGAATGTAAGAATGAAATGTGCCAAGCCCAAAGGAATGAAGTAGGCCGAGGATGCTAAGAGAAATAAAATGGGCCAAGGAAGCCCAAGATGACATGAAAACTAACCCAGCAGAAGTACTGGGCAACGTGAACTGAGTGAAGAAAAATACACGGCAGGCCCAAAAGAGGCCCAGCAAGCACGGTTAAGCGATATCATGGCAGAAGCAATGTAGTGGTGTGGCAGAGGTATTAGTCGACCCATAAACCAGAAGTAAAAGGAGACCAGGGCTGAATTGAAGAAAAAAATGGCCCATACCCAAGCAAGACCCATCCTAGAGAAGAAACGAGATGCAAAGAATGAAGACCCAATGATTTACCCATGCCACAAAGGGTTAAAAATAAGTAACAAAAGGTGCATCAAGACCAAACAAACCCCAAGGCAATGACAAACGCATGAACAACAGACAAGCCATTGACTCACATGGAAATGGAGCATGCATAAGGTTCAAGCACTGCCCACTTGTACCCAGCCAATACAAGTTCGGTGGGCCATGGGTCAGAGGTAAAGAGGGTATGGTTTGGCGGTGTGGATAAGGGGGAAGTCTATTCTAGGATTCCCGCTCAAGCTTTTTGGGGGGAAATGTCCTGCTAGACTGACTAACCACCTAAAAGAGGGAAAGATGAGTTGGAATCACTAGGTATATGCCATAAGAGTTAGTAAGAGAGAATGTCCAACCCTTATCTGGATGGGAATGCCACGAAAAGTAAGAAAATAAAACAAAACTCCTTTTATCTGGGAATGGAATGTGGCGCAGCCAGTGCAGGGTAGTAGTGCTGACTGAGCAGCCAGTAAACCAGTGGGTGGCCTGGGAAAGATACCCACACCAGGCCAAAAGTAGTTGAGGGGTAAAATGGTAAATCTCATCACGGCAAGCAGTATAAAAAGTCCTTAGCTGTGCATAGTAAACAACAATAGAAGAACAGGAAATAGCACTAGGAAACGTAGAAGTAAGGGAGAAATAGAAAGCAGAAGAAAAAACAAAGAGGGAAAATATAAAAAGAAAGAAAAATAAGAGAGTAGGATAGGAAGTGAGAAAAGCAAGAGAGTGATAAGGCATGCACCGATAGGCGACCCCCCTCTCTCCTCTCAAAAGCCTATTCTCTAGCAAGCTAAAAGATAAAAGATTAAGCCATTTAGGTCCATCCTTTCAAAGTAGGCAAATTCTATGGTAGGATTTCCCTGTGAGATTTCCCACATTGGAGATTGGTTCCCTTCTTGGACTTAAATCTGCTAAGGATCCAAGTTCAACAAAAAAATCCCCTTCCCCCCCTCTCTTATCATAATCGTTTAAGCATTAACATTATTCTGTTCATTATTGCTAACTTATTTCTGCCATACTTGCATTATAGTGTTTTCCTGTTGCGAAAAATTGTTTAAATATTATCTTTGATTGGCAGCAAGCACTTTAGTTAGAATGTCTCTTTTATTATCCTGTTATATTATGTGTCTCTTGCTATAACATTTTTATGACAGCATCCCCTGCCGTAGGCATGTGACTAAGATCCTTGCAAATGGGTCCTAGCTTGCGCACAAGTTGACTTGAGGTGAGTTTCAATTGAGCCAATCCCGAGTCTCCTACCTCAGCACTATTGGGCCACAATATGGCAGAAACAGTTTGGTCCAGAATACAAAAAGGCCAACCACATGGATTAAATAGTAAATAAAGTTCGTTTGATATGAAATTTGACATATGTGTTAAGAACATTATTGGAAATTAAAGGATTATGTAGTGAAAGAACAGAGTAATATAGAAAACTAGATAACTTGGAGGCATAATAAAATGCTTTTCTTTGACAATATTTGCCCCCATGCCAGAGTTGCTAAAGGGTTTTTACAAACTTGTCTCCAGAATACAACCAAGATTATTGGACTCTACAAATAGCTATTTTGGAGAGAGCCCATAGGATTTCTTGTGTTTCTAAAAAAGAAGAGAGAAGAGATAATTTACCAAGTGTATATGGACCTCTATTTATACCTAAAAGGCTTTGATCCTTCAATAGGCACTTGGGGAGAGTTACAACAGTTCATTGCACGTTCTCAACAATTTATTGCATGTTCACAAAGCATTTCAATATTTTGAAATGCTTAAAACTGTTGCCAGTAGTTCAGTAGAAATATTGCAGAAATTGTTCTTATTCAACTTTTGATCGATTGAACATGAATTGAATCAGTTCTTATTTGACTTTTGATCGAATCCAACATAAATCAAATAGGAATCAAACAAACCAAATTTGGACAGAAGACTTCTGCCATCAATTCGATCGGTCGAATAGGATTTTCAACCTGTCGAAATCCTTAAACATATTTTATAATTATCATCTTATTCAAATGGTGTACTCTCCATTTATTTATATATTACAACCTATCTTATAAATACCTATATATATATATATATATATATATATATATATATGTGGGGAGTAAAAGGACCTAAGCGGGCATTTGGGCCTTTGGGCTCTAGCAAGGAGGGCCGATCCGTTCTTAAGCTAAGAATTTGTTAGTACTACGAATCGGCCCATACGCCGAGGGTCCGAGGACACATCCGAGGGTGAGTTTCTCCTCGGACAGATCCAAGAGAACTCGGAGATTCACTACGAAGGTCAAGGCAGAATTCTGGAAAGACTGTTGGTTAAGAGGGGGAAACCATGAACCTTCTAGATACACCGGTGTTAGAAAAATATCATGAGCAAAGGCTGCCACCTCCACATTAAAGACTCTGCACCTACCTCCCTGGCCGCATTAATGGGGAAGTGATCCCTGAACAGTAGAACTGAAACTTCTGGTTACTATTCAAAGACACTAAGAGAAGAAATATCTAGAGAGGGGGGGGGGGTGGAAAAAGAATTGTAATCTTTAATAAAGAAAGAGAAATAATACAGAAGTAGTCCTCGGAGGTCCATCTGCAATTATCATTCATTATTTACAAGTGTTTGCACACCATAGTCTGTTATCAAGTTCTCAGTACCTCTAATCTAGATTTCAAGCCCACACTCTACAAATTTCATTGTTTAAGGCTTATTGGGCCTGAGCCCATAATTGTCTTTGGGTCCAGGTGCAATTGTGCACTTACAATATATATATATATATATATATATATATATATATATATATATATATATATATAAATAAAAGCATAAAGAACATGTAATCTAATAGTGGAGTTTTCAATTTAGGGTCACTCTACAATATCCACGTATTAGTTTGTTCTTTTGGAAGCAACGCATTAATTCGAGGATGGTAGCATTGGGGTGGTAGTGTATTATTTATCCTTTTGAAGTTTGAATTGAATTGCTCTTTTCTTGTTTGCATTTTCGGATGGCTGGTCATGCTTAATATATTTTTATTTTTTTTAGGACTAAGTCAAATATGTAGATCGTGTAGCAATTAAACTTTTCAAGCTCAATTTTGAATTTGGCACTAACATTAAGGGTACGTTTAGTAGACTGCAATAGTAATTATATAAGAATAAGAAAATGTATTATAACGAATACAAGATGTTGCAATGTAATACTTGTTACTATTCATTTGTTTGGTGACAACACAATAATAGAACCCCCAAGACAATGAAATGAAAGCATTTTAAATCAAACTTAAGATATATTTTAGGAAATATCATACCCATAATATTTCCTAATTTTTAAAAAAAAATTTGAAATAGCAATTACTTATTTTTTTTATGATTTTTTATTTTCATAATTGTTATGTGCATATGGAAAGTTTGTTTATTTGGAAATATATTAATTTTAGAAATTAATATACTTACTAAGGAATAGCTATTACAACCCTTTTAAAGATAAATAATTATTTCTCATTTTGAACAATAATTATTCATAAGGAATGACTATTCTCTGTAATAAAAATATAATCAAACTACATAATAGGTCTACCAAACATACCCTAATTACTTCTCTATTACAGGGGAAATGTAATAATAGCCAATAGGATGGTTTTCTAATTTTTGCAAGGCCAGGGCTATTCCCTTCAAGGGAATGTATATAGTTCAGTTGAAGAAGTCCTGCATCAATGCAAAATTATGCTTCAGGGCTCAGGCTATATTTGGCGACATGCTTTATTTTTTTGGTTGGTCAATGAAATGAATTTTTTGGGCAATGATTGTTTATTAACAACTAGAATCTAGGCTATAAAGACCCTTTTTTTTTTGCTGAAAAGATCCTAATTTAATCTTTTGGATATTATTTTTTACAAATAGGTTTTTTGGCTTGAACTTGTTGCCCATATATGCGATTGAATTCTTGCTAATTAACAGTTGATGATTATGATTTATGCATGAAGAATACTTGTATAGAAATCAATAGTTATTTTAATATATTAAGGGATCTCAGGTCTCAGTTAGAAGTTTTTTTTCTCAAAGCAGAGAGGTAACCATAGTTATAGCCATCAGACTGAAATATTCTTACTTCATGTCTTTGCTATGCATCTTTTCATCTGAGACAGATTGTAAGAATTTTGTGCCTTGGACATAGCATAGATTAAATGTGGACATAAAATTTGATTTCAGAAAGCATTATAATCATTTTTTTTTTTTTGGTATTTCAGTGATATCCATATGCATCCAAATAAGATTGATTTGAATAGAATAAATTGTAAAATAGGATGAGTTTATTCATATTCTATATTTATCCATATATCAAGTGCTTGGAAGAAATGTTGATGAGAGAAGACAGATGAGTTATTGAAAGTAGAAATTTGGTGCGTAAGTTTTAGCGGAGTGCCACATAGAAGCCTAGACAATCAGTATAGCTGCGGCGATGAATGGTCCTAATACTGAAACAAAAACAATTGGTAGCTGAATTTTTTTTTTTAATAAATGAAAGGTGCTAAATTGTGTTGTTTCCCTTGTATTTTGACATTCCACCATTGGTAAATGTACTATTAGTAGGAATCTCATGCCACATGTTGTTGATAAGATTGAAGTTCACCTATGTATATTGTTCTGTGCTCAGTGTTTCTTTCCCTTTTATGTTACTTTTTTTTGCTCAATTCCCTTTTATGTATTTATTACAAGAGCCCAATGATATAGAGTTTTTTCTTTTTTTCTTTCTTAAGAATTAAGTGAATAAATTTCTTTAAAAGCTAGCAATATGGTGATCTTACTCGAAGTAGATAGCGGAAATACGAACTTGATAGACTATTGACTAACAAAAGTTCTTACTTTTCAAGACTTTGTTTGATTGGTCTCAATCTTGAGGATTTACGCATTGTACTTCAAAATTTTTTTTTCTTTTTTTTTAATCTCAAGTTAGTTTCTCTAATTAATTTGCTTGTATTCATTTTAGGTACTATGTGTTCATTATCGTGAATGTAGAATACTTTTGCTTTTATTATTAATAAACCCTAGGAGTGTGGGTTGGCGCTGGAGAATGGAGAGTAGAGATAGAAAAAGATGATAGAGTTAGTTTATTGTTTTCGAAGGGGTCTTTTTTTTTTTTTAATGAATTAAGTGAACAAATTTCTTTAAAAGCCAGCAATACGGTGATCTAACTTGAAGAAGATAGCAGAGATATGGGCCTGATAGACTATTGACTTCTTATTTATCGAGACTTTTTTTTATTGGTCTCGAGCTTGGTTTACGCATTCTACTTCAATTTTTGGTTTTTAGTCTCAAGTTAGGGCCAAAATGGCCAAATACCTTTTTAGAAATTTGTAGCAAAAAAAAAAAACACTGTTTTGGAACTAAATAGGGAAATACCACTTTTCTGGAACTTGAGTTTATGAAACTCGAGTTCCTCATCAGTTCCGCCACCGTGGCACTGCTGAGCTGGAATTTGTGCGATTAAAAAAAATAATGTAGTGCTCGAGTTTGCTAAACTCGAGTTCCATGCAACATAGTACTCGAGTACCTATTATAAAAGAATTTATGTTTATGTTTATTTCTATGGTACTCGAGCTCAGCAAGCTCGAGTACCTTGTAAGGAACTCGAGTTTAGTAAACTCGAGTTCCTTATAACTTTTTTTTTTCCTGGGTGTAATCGACAAATAAACATACATAAACATAACAATAAGTAGCTTTTTTATGTTTTTATTTATTTAAATAGAAGCATTGTAAAATATAGAGATTTTGATTTCAAAATATGAATTAATTTCTACATTAATTAAAATTGTTCATTATTTTCTCATAAAAATTGTTCACTGTTTTTTGCATAAACTATTTCTAGCATTTTGCGTAAAATTATTTTATGTTCAGCATTATTTTAAAAAAAATTTCACTCTCTTTTCTGTGTAAATTATTCTCTGTTCACTATTTAAAAAATTGTTCACTGTTTTCTCATAAAACACCTAGTGAAATCGTGTTTTCTAAATTTAAACGCCAAATTTGAATGCTTTTTTCATGTTTGAATTTCACAACAATCGAATATATTTTTCTGCATTGATAAAATCTTTTTCTACATTAATAAAATTTGCTCTCTGCACATCATGTTTACTGTATATTCGAATCTGCTTATTACATTCATAAAATCTATTTTCTGCATTAATTAAAACTGTTCATTGTTTTCTCATAAAAATCGTTCACTGTTTTCTGCATAAACTATTTCTATGATTTTGCATAAAATTATTTTATGTTCAACATTATTTAAAAAATTGTTCACTCTCTTTTCTGCGTAAATTATTCTCTGTTAACTGCATAAATTGTTCACTATCACATAGATAGAATCATGGTAGAATTTGTAAAGTTTTTGAATTCCAGTCACCCATATCATCATGGCTACTCTTATACCACTACTCAGCAAGAGCACAAAGGTGTACAGAAAAAAGTTTGTTTTATTATATATGCTTTAAATTTTAAAGATGATTTTCTTATAAAACATTTTAAAAGGACTTTACAAAAGGACATTGATAGAAAGGCTTTGGAATTACATCTTGTTAACACCAGTGCATTTATTGAAGCATCTGGTTGTCAACTCCTTGGCAAGGAGGTTGGAGATTCAAGCTCCACAAAAACAGAATCATAGTCTCCTAAAAGCTATCTTATGGGAACAAGCTTTTCAAAGCTCCACCCTAAGATTTAGCAAAAAACAAGACTTGCCATTAGAACCTTACCCCCTAAAATCCCACAGGTTATACTAACCAATAAAGCCATAACAAGTTTTTATGATAGATGGATGTACCTTTTCAAAGTATTAGTCTCTACAGCATTTATCAGAATAGAAGACATGATAGACGACATATGCCTATCTCATAAAGCTATATGGTATGAAAGTTTTGGAGAAGCAGATAGAGTTTATGAAGGAACAGGAGACAGATACAATCCCTATCTGGGATTACTTATCAATATGGAGACAGAAGATCCAGTAATTTGTGATACTTTATGGTTATCAGAATTGCTAGAAGCAGGGTTTATCAGCAAATTAATCATAACTTCTAGAATTCAGATCAGTTTATTTCCCAAAGTCATCCAAGAAGTAGCCGCACAGATTGGAGGATTTAATTATATGAAGATCACTATCTGGAGTACTCTTCCAGCTTGGGATAGTAGTTATTATATGGAAGCTCAGCCAGCACACGTTTCGGTTCTTATTCATGATTGGGGTTGTATCCTTGAATACAACTGGTATATAGGAGATACTTATTTACCACTTACGCTCCATTTGTTTCGATGGAAAACCTTGTATAAAGATAGTTTTCTATGTTTTCCAGTGTTTGATAACATAAAAAAAGATGAGTCAAAGGAAAACTATCTTTGGTCAACATAAAAAGTATAACTTATTTTTAGAGATTGTTTTTCATTAATTTTTTTTTGGAAAACAACTATATCTCATAGTAAGCTAAATAAAAGAAGTTAAGAGGTTGTTTTTCAACTCATTTAAAGTTGCTACCAAACATTAGAAAATGAGATAGTTTTATAGAAAATACTTCTTGAAAAATGACTCATTTTTTGGAAAACATCATTGCTCAAACAAATAGAGCATTAATGATCCGGATGTTTTGGCTCAAGAATGGTCTAATTTCATGAGTAATAAGATTTATGAGATATAGAAAGAATTAGACAGGCTTCTACTTATATAGTTACACAAACAGGATAGTCGTATATGGTCCAATACCTTCAGAAAGGAGGCTATTTGGGAAAAGAAAGATTGTTAAGGATCCTAGAATGATACAGATTGAAAGACAGACAGACAGATCACTATTCACTGGCGAAAAATCACTATTCATTGGAGACAAATCACTTTTTCTCTGGTGACAGATCACTATTCACTAGCACGTGTGAATAGCTTCCAGACAAATCAAGA